>NW_026873373.1:0-14511 GCF_032173495.1 Musca vetustissima
AAAATTTTCAGTTTATACCCTACAAATTATGGAGTTCGAAGACGATTTAGATCGATATATAAAACCAGTAAGGAAAGTAGTAAAGTCGGACTGTGCCGACTATATTATACCCTTCACCCCTTTGGGTATATTCTACATATATATCCTATATCTGAACCGATTTCAGGGAAACATTCAAGACTTAATTCAGTGCGCTATGCCAAAATTCGTGCAAATGAAAAGATTTCCAGGAAATTTGGTGCACCATTCACCTCAAATATGGGAGCTATATCTAAATCTGAACCGATTTTCACGAAACTTAGCACACATAATTCTAGACTTATTTCAGTACGCTATGCCAAGTTCCGTGCAAATCGAAAGATATATAGGGACATTGGTACACTACTTACCTAAAATCGGGCGAAACTATATATGGAAGCTATATCTAAATCTGAACCGATTTTCACGAAACTTAGCACACATCATTCTAGTCTTAATTCAGTACGCTATGCCAAATTTCGTGCAAATCGAAAGATATATATCCTATATCTGAACCGATTTCAGGGAAACATTCAACACTTAATTCAGTGTGCTATGCCAAAATTCGTGCAAATGAAAAGATTTCCAGGGAATTTGGTGCACCATTCACCTCAAATATGGGAGCTATATCTAAATCTGAACCGATTTTCACGAAACTTAGCACACATAATTCTAGACTTATTTCAGTACGCTATGCCAAGTTCCGTGCAAATCGAAAGATATATAGGGACATTGGTACACTACTTACCTAAAATCGGGCGAAACTATATATGGAAGCTATATCTAAATCTGAACCGATTTTCACGAAACTTAGCACACATCATTCTAGTCTTAATTCAGTACGCTATGCCAAATTTCGTGCAAATCGAAAGATATATATCCTATATCTGAACCGATTTCAGGGAAACATTCAACACTTAATTCAGTGTGCTATGCCAAAATTCGTGCAAATGAAAAGATTTCCAGGGAATTTGGTGCACCATTCACCTAAAATATGGGAGCTATATCTAAATCTGAACCGATTTTCACGAAACTTAGCACACATAATTCTAGACTTAATTCAGCATGCTATGCCAAGTTCCGTGCAAATCGAAAGATATATAGGGACATTGGTACACTACTTACCTAAAATCGGGCGAAACTATATATGGAAGCTATATCTAAATCTGAACCGATTTTCACGAAACTTAGCACACATCATTCTAGACTTAATTCAGTACGATATGCCAAATTTCGTGCAAATCGAAAGATATAAAGGGACATTGATACACCACCTACCTAAAATCGGGCGAAACTATATATGGAAGCTATATCCAAATCTGAACCGATTTTCACGAAATTTAGCAGACATCATTCTAGACTTAATTCGATACGCAATGCCAAAATTCGTACAAATCAAATGATTTGCAGGGACTTTGGTGGACCATTTACCTAAAATAGGGCGAAAATATATATGGGAGCTATATCTAAATCTGAACCGATTTTCACGAAACTTAACAGACATCACTCTAGACTTAAATCAGTACGCTATACCAAAATTCGTGGAAATCGAAAGATTTGGAGGGACTTTAGTGCACCATTTACACAAAATCGGTCGAAACTATATATAGGAGCTATATCTAAATCTGAACCGATTTCCACGAAACTTCGCAGGCATCATTCTAGACTTAATTCAGTGCGCTATGCCAAAATTCGTGCAAATCGAATGATTTTCAGTGACTTTGGCGCACCATGTACCTAAAATCGGGCGAAACTATATATGGGAGCTATATCTAAATCTGAACCGATTTTCTCGAAAATTGGCACACGTCATTCTAGACCTAATTCAGAACTCTGTGCCAAATTTCGTGCAAAAATAAAGATATAGAGGGACTTTGGGACTTTTAATAGGGTTCGTCCTTGGGCCAAATAAGTGACTTGTGCCAAATTTCATTAAAATCGGATCATAAATGCGACCTGTACTTTGTTTACAATTTAACATCTACAGACGGACGGACGGACATGCATAAATCGACTCAGAAAGTGATTCTATGCATATTCTCAAAAGGAACCATGTGTCTATCTCGTTTCCTTTTGCCTGTTACAAACATATGCACAAAGACATAATACCCTGTACCACAGTGTGGTGAAGGGTATAAAAACTAGAACATCAGGTTCGAGAATGAACTATATCGCCCTGCATGTAGGCCTAACCTTCATATAATGATATCCATTGATTTTTATTTTTTAATATTTAGCTTGAAAGAAAGACATTTTGATACAAAATGTAAATTTTAGGTTCCAAATTGAGCTATATCGGTCCTCAAGAAGGCATAGACCCTCATATAAAGATAACTCCAAATATTCAGTAATTCCTACGCGATATTATCAATATTGATCAAATTTCAGGAATAGCCCCACATATAACATTAATTTTGAGTATTTCGATTTTATACACATGTTCCACTTGCAGCATACAACTGTTCGAAGAAAGTGGATGATGTTAAGCAAACCATAGGTGGCAGGAGCACGCATTTACACGCCTTATTAGCTCGTCGGTGGGGTTGGGTTCATCAGCTGCCAAGTTTGTATTTCCACAGTACACAATTAATATTTCAATTAGAATTTGTGTGCACTAACAATTTATTTCGAGTTAATCGATATATGGATGAATTAAACGATAAATTATGATGATAGTCTACAGAAAGATATATTCAGATCTAAAGAAATAAGTATTAGAGAAAGAGGAAAATAATGGAGAGAGTGCGAAAAGGAAACATATCAAATCAAAGGAAAAATTTTGAGCTACAGCTGTTTATGTGCTCTTAAGCCCTCCCGACCATGGTTACATTTATAAAGAATCCAAAAGAATAAAATAATAGTTTCATAGTAACCCCAGATTCATAGGTGGCAAACGCAGTTACAAGGGGAAATCAAAAAGTTATTTACTGATCTATTCTGAGTTTATAATGATGTTTATTTTCAGATCAATTGATTTTTCATAACATTTTAACGAAGGTAATATAATTCTAAATGGGGTTTGACTCATAAGGAAAACTTAAATGGTAAACATTATCTAGGAATACTCATATTCGCAATAAAAAAAATATAAATTGCATTCGAATCAAGTTGTAATAACAATTGTGTTATATATAAAGGAAAAAAATATCGATATTACATGCAAAAATCATTTAAAAGAGAATTAGTGATAATATTACTAAAGTTAAAAGTAGGTGGCAGTTATATAAATAACATTATAACCGCAATTGTATTTAAGAAATTCATAAGCTATTATATTTGCATAAATGTCTTACAATGCGGATCTTCTTTCATGAACAAAATTTGCATGCATGATACCATTCTCAATTTCAGATCAAAAAATAGTAAACAAACCAGTGAGCGGAGCAGTATAGTCGGACGGGGCCGACCATACGATACCCTACACAACTACCACGTAACTCTAACTTTCTGCGGATTTTTATTCCGAGCCTTGGCAATATTTCTTGATATTTGCACCCTCTTTTCCGATTAGAGTTCAACACTTGCTTACAATGACATATTTTCCGAATATTACTAATATTCAGTACAGACGCCCCTCTAATAATTATTTTTTTAGATTCCCTTCACCGTGTGTGGTGTTGTGATGTTCGGTTTACAATTGTGGCCTATAGGACGTCTCGAAAAAAAAACAAACAAAAAAGTTTTCGCTCCATTTCATCCCGAATTGTTATCTGATCATCACCGAAAGTTGTAGGCGTTGTCCTTGACCATAACTGGAACTTCATGGAAAATTTCAAAGCGATCAGTGCTATATGTCTGCCCTCTAGTGTGGTTATGGGTTACTAAATACTATCTGAATACATAAGCACCTGTAAATATTTACCTGTAACTCCCACATCCGAGTATATACAACAATATAATTGGTATCAATTTAAAGGCCAACCACTCCTCTTGGATATACTATCAACATCCCGGGACTATGTCCTTCTGGAGTAAATATATACGCCATAGAATACAAATTTTGTAATTTTCAAAAAAAATTCAGGGTACATTTGACCCGCTAAATATTGACCGATCATGATCAAAACAGGTATGCGTATTCTTTGGCCCAAACCCCTTCTTCGTGTAAAAATTCGAGATGTTTGGGCCATAATTGCGGCTTCTGGAGCTACCAGAAAAACCGACAAAAATTAAGTATTTGGTCCATTTCATCCCCTAAATATTATCCGATCTGTACCATCCTACATGCAAAATTTCGTGAAGATTGGTCCATAACTGTGGCCTGTATCGTGTTTACAAAATATAATGGACAGACGGACGGACGGACACACATGTCTAGATCGACTCAGCTAGTCGAAATATGACGATCGGTATACATAAAGGTGGGTCTAGGACCAATATTTCGCGGCGTTACAAACTCTTGGGGCTGCACAAAGCTATAATACCCTGACAACATAGTTGTGTAGGGTGTAATAAAGAATAATAAAATATGGTTTCAATCCAAATAACTAATCATATCGTATTTACACTGATCATTTAGCGGCTCCCACGCAGAAAGTACTTTCGGCGAATTCAGAGTATGCTGGTTGACCACAATATTGTAATGTTACACCATGAAGTTATGCTAGCGAGAGAGGTATGTTATCTTAACATCAATCAATGTAAAATATACAATCACGACAAAATTCAGATCGGCTGCTTAGCTTTGATTCTGTTGTTGAGAGCGGCCTCTGGATTATTCTCACATTTCCATTCCTAGCATTTTTCTGTTTCATCAAAGACTATCTTTTACATTACATACACCATGTAATGAAGAAGAATAGCCAAAGTCTTGGTAATGATCATTAATGCAAAAAAAAAAAAGATGTGTAACAGGCAATGTAAATGATGATCTTTGATGAAACGCAACGGTATCACTTAAAATATAAATTATTGGAACTCTATTCCTTTTTAATAATCATTTTAGATGGACAAATATCATTTAAGATTTAAGTTATAAATAATCACTTGTAAGATGCAAATATTGCCAATTAATTTCGAATATTTAAAAAAAATCTAAATTTTTTCTACACTTATAAACTGTGACACGACTTCTATACACATTTGATCATACCATGATTATAAAAAAAACTCCAGTAGATTTCTGCCTTGGATGTTTCGGCATAATTAGTTTCATTTCGGGCCAATTTTGGTTTTGGTATAAAGAATATATGTACCACTTTCCATAAAAGTTCTTATATCACTTTAAATAAATCACGTTCCACTTACCTTCTGTTCTGAGTGTGGATTATATTCTGCAGGTTAACAATTAGATAAAAAAACTTCAACAATCCAAAATCATAGGACTTCTAATCAAACTGATTAAACATTTTGTTATGGAATTTTAACAAATTTCGAAATACGGACGTTCTTACAATTAAAATAATCTATGTAGTCATTAAAATATAACAAGTCGTATGTTGACCAAAATTATGTTACAACACTCTGGTAAAATAGGTTCTTCCTTCGATGGATTAGGTGACAAAATGAACGAGATAAATTATATTTTTCCTTCATGACGACTTGGTGATGTTAACTAGTAACGTATTCATTCCAGAATTTTAGTTAAAATCATAAAACGAAATGCAATAAGCCAACAAGAAGCACCGATAGGTAAGATAATCCTGCTTACCACAACTTCATATACAGAGGGCTTTCAAATACGTTAAATAAGCTCTTCTTTTGAATTTGTTTTCAAGAGTTAAAACATAAAAATAATCAATGACGGCAAGCGCCACTACACACTCTACCATGCGTTGCACTATAGGTAATTTGCCCTGTTTTTGAAGCAAAAATTAATAACAGCGGTTTTAAACGATTTTTTGACTTTTTAAATGATTTATATGTACAAGAAAGGGAAAACGCAGATTTCCACAGTAGAAACCGGATATAACGAACAACTGTTATAAGCAACTACACATATAACGAACTAAGCTTTCTCAGATATTTCCATTAGTTTTCTTAAACATAACCAACGGTTGAAAACAAATGAAAAAAATTTTGAATGAAAAATTATTACGATTTTATATGTTTTTGCAGAATGCATTAATAACGATTAATTCAGTACCCATTTACACTATTTAAAGTTGTTAATATTTAAAAGTGCGATAAAACCATGCTTATTACAGGCGAACACAATTATAGTAAACACTGGATATAATGAAAAACATTTTTTCATATGTCACTTCTTTATTTTTAATCAATGCTGAAAAAAGTAAATTTTTAATGGTTTATATTCTAAGGGGAACTCAAACGCGCCATTTTCTCTTCTCCACTTTTTAGATTTTTTTCTCATAATCTTTTCTTCGACAACTTATTTCCGGTTTACGAGTCATGTTATTCATTTTGTAATAAAAATTCGAGTGTATTTTTTTCGCGGAAAAGTCCTATCTTCCTATGACATTTGGTCCATCTTGATAAATGCATGCAAATAACCTAGTTTCCTTTTTTTAATTTGACGTATTTTTCGTCCATATTGTTGTTATTGCCAACTTCACTTGCGGGGACGTTGTAAACAACAATATGTTTCTTTGCTTTTGTTTCTTCCATCAAACCAAATATCGAAAATGTTATTGTTTATACCCTACACAACTATGTTGTCAGGGTATTATAGCTTTGTGCAGCCCCAAGAGTTTGTAACGCCGCGAAATATTGGTCCTAGACCCACCTTTAAGTATACCGATCGTCATATCTCGACTAGCTGAGTCGATATAGACATGTGTGTTCGTCCGTCCGTCTGTCCATTATAATTTGTAAACACGATACAGGCAACAGTTATGGACTAATCTTCACGAAATTTTGCATGTAGGAAGGGTTCGGCCCAATGAAGACCCCTATTGTTTTTGGTAGAGATCGGTTAATAATTAGGGGATAAAATGGACCAAATACTTAATATTTGTCGGTTTTTCTGGTCGCTCCAGAGGACGCAATTATAGTCCAAACATCTCGAATTTTTACATGAAGAAGGGGATTGGGCCAAAGAAGAAGCATGTCTGTTTTGAAAAAGATCGGTCAATATTTAGCGGGTCAAATGGACCCTGACTTTTGTGTGAAAAATTACAAAATTTGGATTCTACAGCGTATGTATTTACTCCTGAAGGACATAGAGCCGAGAAGTTAATATTTTATCCAAGAGGAGTGGTTGGCCTTTAAATTGATACCAATTATATTGTCGTATGTACACGGATGTGGGAGCTATACGTAAATATTTACAGGTACTTACGTATACAGATATTATTTAATAAACCAATACCACAATAGAGGGCGGAAATATAGCGCGGATCGCTTTGAAATGTTTCATGATGTTCCAGTTATGGTCAAGAACAACGCCTATAATAAACTTATTTTTTGTGTTTTTTTTTTTTCGATTCGATCTATAGGCTACTATTATAAGCCGAACATCACAACGCAAGCTGCGTTGAAGGGAATGTGGACAAGTAATTAGAAGGGTAATTGGTAATATTTGGAAAATATGTCAGTGTAAGGAAGAGGTGTTGTTTACCTCTAATCGGTGAAGAGGGTGCAACTATCACGAAATATTACCCAATCTCGAAATAAAAATCCACAAAAAAATAAAGTTTTGTGGTAGTTGTGTAGGGTATCGTATGGTCGGCCCCGTCCGACTATACTGCTCCGCTCACTGGTTTTATTCTGAAGTTCTCTACACAAAACGGATATAACTTGAACCAGTAAGGAAAGTAGTAAAGACGGACTGGGATGACTATATGATACCCTTCACCACTTTGGGCATATTATACATATGTATCCTAAAAGACGTCGCCTTTTCGAAGGAACATTAATATGAAATTGAACGAACTTAAATA
Source organism: Musca vetustissima (assembly GCF_032173495.1). Classification (NCBI taxonomy): domain Eukaryota; kingdom Metazoa; phylum Arthropoda; class Insecta; order Diptera; family Muscidae; genus Musca; species Musca vetustissima. The sequence goes on from NW_026873373.1 coordinate 7,860, forward strand.
TGTGATCTTTATCTATATCTAAACCGACTAACATCAATCCCTACACAGCCTACACATGTCATTCTGCTACCTATGCTAAATTTTGTAAATAGATTTAAAGCAAACTTGACACACGCTGTTCGGTATGCTGCACTGTTTAAAATTTAATCTCAATCAAACACCCATTGATTGTTTGGTGTACAATAAACATGAATAATTCGAAATTATATATGGAAGCTATGCTATATCTACGTCTGAACCGATTTCAATTTCAGTACGTTGTGTCAATCGGCCTAGCTAGGGGTCTTTAGTGCACCATTAAAATCGGACGAAAATATATATAGAAGATGTTTGTAAATCTGATCCGATTTTCAGGAAACTTTGTACACATTCTAGACGTAATTCAGTACACTATACCGAAAATCGAAAGATATAGGGGGCTTTGGTGCATCATTTACATAAAATGTGACGAAAATATATATGGGTGCTATATCAACATCTGAACCGATTTTCATGAAACTTTGCACACATTATTTTCCCGAAATTTAGCACACATCATTGTCTACTTAATTCAGAGCGCTATGCCGAAATTCGTGCAAATCTAATGATTTCCAGGGACTTTGGTGCACCATTTACCTAAAATCGAACGAAAATATATATGGGAGCTATATCCAAATCTGAATAGGGTTCGTCCTTGGGCCAAACCAATGGGCTGAGCCAAATTTCATACGATTTGGATCATAAATGCGACCTGTACTTTGCTCACAAAAATACATGGACGGACAGACGGACGGACGGACGGACATGAATAGATTGACTCAGAAAGTGATTCTATGCATATTCTCAAAAGGAACCATGTGTCTATCTCGATTATTTTCACCTGTTACAAACATATGCACAAAGACATAATACCCTGTACCACAGTGTGGTGAAGGGTATAAAAATTCAAAAAATCGCAATTTGAGACCTTTTGGAATCGATTTAGAAGGCATTCATTTCTATATTACAGTTGTCAAAATATCAGACAAATTTAAACATTTTAATTAAAGTCTATCCAAGGTAGATGTATTAGGTAGTCGCATCGACCCAGTTGATTGTAACATTGAATGTCATAACAAATTGTTGTAATTTTTAATTTGCCTTACAAAATTAATTAATCTTTGTAAATAAAATTGAAGTTTTGTGTTTTTTTCTAATTTAACTTCGAAAGAACCAAAATATCTAAAAATGAACAGGAATTTTATATGAGGGCTACATCAAAACTGGAAAGATTTTCGTGAAAGGTGTTTTAATTTACAAGAAATGATTCAAACAATCAGAACAAAATGTTTGTATACCCTACACATCTATGTTAAAAGTATGCATTGTCTCAAGAGTTTGTAGATGCGATTTTTTAAAGAAATAATCTGAACGAAAGGGCTGTGACAAATGGAATATACACTCCACTTTATTATGAAAACATTTGAAAATTGACATTATATGGAAATTCTCCACATGAACTATATATATGGTATATGAACTATAATACGGTCTATTACAAAAATAGAGAAAAAATAAGGATTTTGATTCATCACCATTTGTGACATCTTTGAACTTTATGCGGCCTCATACCAAAACCATATTGGAGTGTGTGTAAATACCACTTCTGTGTACATACATTAATACAATTGCAGTCTTTAATCTATATCTTTCAGAACATACAATTCAAAGTTAGCGACTTTTTAAATAAAATCTATTTGACGCTCTTAATATTAACGATTTATGAAAACAGTTATATTAATTCGTAGACCAGATCCCCATCTTCGTAATTTCCTGGGTTTGGGTCATAATTGTGGGCTCTAAATATAAACCGGACACTACCAAAACCAATAGAAGTAGACTTATGGCAGAACCGTAAATACATACAAAATTTCCAGAATTCATCAAGGGAAATTATTGAAGGATGCCGACACATACTGAATAGTTTATTCAAAATAGTGCTAATGTTGTGTTTGGAGTCTAGGAGTAGTGCATCTACAAACTCTTGAGGCAACACATAGTTTTAACATAGATGTGTAGGGTATTAAAATATTGTGTTCTGATTGGTTGAAATAAATTTGCCTAAATTTTGAAATATCAAGGCGAATTGAATTTTATTTGCCTTGTTTACAAATTTTGACATATTATGTTACCAAAATAATTGCTTTGTTGTAGTAATTCGCCGATGCGACTACCTAATATATGTGCCTTGAGTCTATCTAAAATGACTTATGTGTAAAAAATAAACCCATTTCTTTTATTATAGTCAACTATGTACATTTTGAATCGCTAAACAAACGTATTAACAAATATTATATATTAAATAAACAGCACACACCACCGTCAATACTCTTCATGTTCAAGTTTTATGTTTATTATTTGTATTTAGCGGTTTTAAACGTTTAAAAATACGCCTTAATTTCTTAATTTTTTCTATTTCTTTAATTTTATTTTCAAAGTTTAGAGTTTTGCAACGATTTTCACCGCTTTTAAGACACTTTTACGCAAAAAATCTTACAGAATCATAAATTTTGACATGTTTTATTTTTAATCCCATCGAAAGAGATTTCATTTTCCAAAATTGAAAAAATTACTTTTTGCCCAAAAAACTGTCCAAACTACCTATAGTGCGAATTTGTATTTGGTGTAAATTATGGTTTATAACAATCGCTTGGTACAATTGTCGGCTGAACCTAAACCCTTTTTCACTTGTCTGATAATTATTTCGTACATATAGGTAACACCTAAATTTCGGTGTTTCAAATATTAGGTCTGTCTGGTTACTTTTCCAGTAACATTTATTCAGTAAGTTCTAGTTCAGAGAGTAAGCCTTTCTTACTCTCTTTTGCGATAATACTGAAAAAAGTAAACAGACAACATTTAGTAAGATTTAGCAAATAAACAGCTGATTCAAGAAAACATTTGATTTGCGCCAAAATAAACAAACAAACAAAGTACGAACACAATTATTTGTATTGCATTTAATATTAAAAATAAAATGAATAATAAAAGATAAATGGTATCTGGTATGTTCCCCGGGAACATTTAAGCTCGCCGCATCAATACATTGCCCTCTATCTGGAACTTGCCTAAAAATATATAAGGAATTAGTTTCTAATTTAATGAAACTTTGCATTACTTACGACCATTTTCTGTAATTAACTTCAAATTGAACTTTGCAAATTAAAAAAAATGTGTTAAATAATTTTTGTGTTTGGTCAGAAAACAGCTGATCAGAAAATGGCTGAGTTGCAAAATCTTACTGAATAAAATTTTTTCAGTAAACTCTAGCAACTTTGTTGTTGTTCAACTGTCAAACTATAGATTTATTAATTTTTGCTCTCTCACTTGACTCTCTTTTACTGGATTTTTGTGTAAATAGACAGCACTTAGTAACATTTGGTAACAATTGTTACCAAATATCGAGTTAACAGACAGAGCTAATGAGTTCATTGTCTGATTTCGGAGTTGGATATTTTTCATCCATCTATGTTTTTTTCACATGAGAGGATTATATCATTCACCGCCAAGCTAAACAAAATGCCGATTTTATATATTTTTGCTTTATGGTGGTATCAAAATTTACTCCATTTACTACGTCCTCCCAACATAGACTTTTGGGGAGGGTAACATATCATACAAATACTGAGAAAGCACAATATGCTTGTATTTGTTAATATATGTGCTACAAGCATATATGTAGTGCATACACACAAATCTTCGTTGTTGTCGTAGCCGTTGTTGTTTTTGTCATTGTTTGTTTGTTTATTTGCTGATGCATAACAACAATTGAAGAAAGTGGCATTCATGTCAATGGAAACTCGTCCGTTTCCCATGATTGTTAAGCTGCTGGCATTGCTCTTGTTTATACTGCACATGCCACTTCAGCCCAATTCATGTTGTTTGGACTATTGTTGTTGAGCCCCCGCTTCAATCCGTTGGCATGACCATCATTGTTGTCGTCATTGGGCCTATTGTTCGCAACTTAGATGCTGATGTTATTTAGAGATTTCAAAGAACAACAACAGGAGAAAAAAGTCTTTCGTATGCAAGCGATGCTACAGTTTCTCCTACCAATCTGTCTATCATTGAAATTGCAAACTTTTGTTTGTTTTATGTGAAAGAAAAACGGATATTTTTCAGTTTATGTATTTGTTGTTTTTTGATTTTTTTGATATGCAAAGCATGGAAAACCTCAAAAGGAAGTTGTCACTTCTATCAGATGTGACCTCGATTTATGTAATTTTTTTTCTAGAAAGCTGTCTGTATACACAATGAACCTTTAAGAAGTCGACAAAGAACAGGAGGAGATATAAAGACATACATAGACACTTGTAACAATATTTTGATGGCTTTGGTCAGATATAACAAAATATAGATTTATTAATGTTTGTATGGACGTGCGGAATTTAACGATAATGAACATTGGATGGCCAATGATCTTGTCGGTTTCGGTTAAAACTTTTGTCCTTTCCAAGTTAGGCATCTATGCCTGAACGTGGACAAATATATTGCTTCTTTGAATAGAACCCAACTTCAAACATAATTAGCGTTTCTCAGATCGAGATAAATTTTGGACAGCGTACTGTGCTACAGCATATCAAATGGTGGATGACACGGTTGCTCAAATACATCCAAATTTACCTATAGCTCCCTTACATAATTCTGCGCGAATTCATACAAATGGTAGTCTAAGGAACCCAAGTCTGTCCAATTGACATGTAAATTATCATAGATGTGTATGAGATTTTTTTAATACCCTTCAACCCACTGTGGTACAGTGTATTATGTCATTGTGCATATGTTTGTAACAGGCAAAAGGAAACGAGATAGACACATGGTTCCTTTTGAGGATATGCATAGAATCACTTTTTAAGTCGATTTATGCATGTCCGTCTGTCCGTCCGTCCGTCCATGTATTTTTGTTAACAAAGTACAGATCGCATTTGTGATCCGATTTGGATGAAATTTGGCACAGTTCACTTATTTGGCCCAAGGGCGAACTCTATTGAAATTGGGAAAAATTGGTTCAGATTTAGATATAGCTCCTATATATATATTCGTCCGATTTTATGTAAATAGTGCACTAAAGTCCCTATATATCCTTCGATTTGAAGGAAATTTGGCATATCATACTGAATTAAGTCTAGAACGATGTGTGTTAAATTTCGTGAAAATCGGTTCAGATATAGATATAGCTCTCATATATATTTCGTCCGATTTTAGGTAAATAGTGCATCAAAGTCCCTATATATCCTTCGATTTAAACGAAATTTGGCATTGCATTCTGAATTAAGGCTAGAACGATGTGTGTTATATTCGATTTGCACGAAATTTGGCACAGCGTAATGAAATAAGTCTAGAACGATGTTTGTTGGATTTTGTGAAAACCGGTTCAGATTTAGATACAGCTCCCGTATATATTTTCGTCCGTTTTAGGTAAATTGTGTACCAAAGTCCCTATATATCCTTCGTGAAAATCGGTTCAGATTTAGATATAGCTGCCATATTTATTTTCGTCCGATTTAAGATACATTGTGCACCAAAGTCCCGATATATCCTTCGATTTGCATGAAATTTGACATTGCGTTCTGAATTAAGTCTAGAACAATGTGTTTAAAATTTCGTGAAAGTCGGTTCATTTTTAGATATATATATATATATATATTCGTCAGTTTTTGTGTAAATGGTGCACCAAAGTCATTATATCCTTCCATTTGCACGAAATTTGGATTTATAAGTAAATGAAGAACTCAAAATGTGGCTGATTAAATCGGTTTATATTTCGATATTTTGCTTTATTATACATTAGTATTTACATAATTTTGTCGCATTATAAGAAGCAACTCTATATCTGACCAAAATTTAGTATGGGTTGCAAAATGACATGTTTAATTTCATGTTAATGGTCCTTCTGTTATGAGGCATCTGTTTAATATACCCATAGTGGTGAAGGGTATCATATAGTCGGCCCCGTCCGACTTTACTACTTTCCTTACTGGTTTAGTAAAGGGTATCATATAGTCCGACTTTTGAACATTCCTTACTGGCTTGCCTATATTTTGCCTTTTAAATCCATAATTTTTTGTAGCAACAAATTTTAATAATTGTTGTAAATTGCTTCCATCGTATTTTCTAATGAAAATATTGTTAGTATATCTTTGCTAAATGCTACCAAATTCACGATAATACAAAAATTGTCTAGAATAAATACGAAATTATACATTTACATATGTGTGCACTGTTTTCGTTGTTATGTTTTTAAGGAATCCATTGAACTGCGGCCGAAATATGTGATCAATTTTCACATGCTGTTCTCCTTGCCATGAGTTATAGAATGTGTTGGAAGTTATATTTGACGACAAATCATAACTTTTGTTTCATTGGTTTCGTCTTTAGAATTTCCCGACAGTTTTTTTCTGCTCATTATTTAGTGACATTTGACACATACTCAGATAAAAATTCTTAAAAAATATTACAAAGTGCTTACTGTGAAGAAATATACAGCAGAAAATAGCTCTTACATTGCTGGAATAATGCCACATATCATACAGAGTGGAAAAAAACACGCACTCGGAATGGAGTACGTACAAGAAATTTTCCTCTTATACAATGTTTGTTTCATGGCCCACAAATTGGTTGACACAGCAAAAGA
>NW_026873374.1:0-143609 GCF_032173495.1 Musca vetustissima
GGAACTACTAAATTTGGGTTGAGTGAACCTATAGAACTAGAATCATCTAATTTGGAATTAGTTTTGAAAATAAATATTGAAAGAGAAATACGAATTGGAGTGTGGTGAAGAGGTATGGTAGTAGCTTTGTAACACGTAACTTAAGAAGTCAAAGGTACTAACATTTTAATTGTGATTGATATTGGCATTTGTAGTTTTCAGGGAAAATAAAATAATATATTAAGGCATGTTGAAGTCATTTTCACATTCGCTAACGAAGTAGCGAAAATTGTCTCATAGATCTATGAGACAATTTTTAACAGAGCTTTCTTGCTCTGTGAATTTTTCAAAACAAATTTCATTAATCGTTACGTGCCTGTTTTGAGCAACTGTTAAATTGTGTGAGATCTAACAAGAAAAATCTCTTTTTACGACCAGGTGTTCATGCAATATCGAATGTATACTGGCATAAAATCTCACCAAGGATGACACCATTTCACGGTATGCCACATATCACAGCTCACGCATGGCATCAATGTTCCGGAGTACAACCCTGTCTGTGGAAGATCCTTGTCTTTGTGCGATCACCCGCCACGATTTTCACAGTGTTAAAGGATGGTGCTTTATCGCTATACAAATATTTTAGATAATAAATACATTATTGTCGTGACAACACACATCTAAAATTATTGAAAAATTATGGTACCAATTTTACTCATTGTTAGCAAGACAACACATGGCTGTACGCCTATCCAATAAGAAATCAATAATAGTATTTAAGAATATAATGTACAGATGTTGATGCATATTCAACATTGTCGAAAGATCCTAATAACAATAAAATCGCCATAATGATATCCATATAAATGGATATGCATTATTTGTTTTCGGCTATTACAGGGTAGTTTTGAGATGACATATCGTCCGTCAAATCGAATGAGGAATATTTTTGTAATGCATTATCTCCTTCTATCTCGCATCCTTTTGATTCACTTTTGCCTTAATTATTTTAAAATATAAAATAAATGTCACAAGACGAAATTTTTTGGGCATCAAATAGTCTACAAAAATGTCGCCCAATAATTTCAGATAAAGTTCTCATCGTCATTTGTCACTTTTACATGATCCTTGCTCAGATAACCCTATATCTACTAGCTCTCATAAATTTCGAATAAATTGCACAACATTGCTAATGACATGGAATTATTTTCTGATCAAGTGTCTACTATTTCCGTGGATAAAACCATTGTTATCACAAAACCATAATCTGCAAATGCCGAACCTTTAAAAACAACAACAGATTCATCACGTCATAACTCAAAAACTTGACCTATGGTCAATGGGTCCTTCTGGGACTCGTCAAAGGTCTTTCAACTCAATATGTAATTTTCACCGCCAGACCATGATTATTTTTCATATTGTTATTTGTAGATAATCGAAAAATCTATATATATATATATATATATATACATTATACCATCCAAAATGTTATACATTTGAACAAAAAGTTCATATTAGCCAGCATTTCCAAACTATCTCTCCGATTTTTACCGCATTTATCATATTGCAACAATTTGTAAATGGTTACATCCTTTTGCAATTCATTGGTAACAAATTTACAGGCTTTATGATGGTGCTGGGGATATGGCATGCTGATGGTGGTACATCATCAGCACAATTTATGATGTGACCAAACGAAAAATGCTGGGATTACCCAGCTATTGAAGGGCATAGCCATAAAGCATTGAATAAATATGCTAAATGAAGCTAAGGAATGAAATAAAATATTGATGACGTGTTAGCTATCTAGAGTCAGAGTCATCGTCTGGCTATTTATGAGGGTCCAACAAATAACGAATATAGGGGGCAGGGGGAATGCCAAGAAACCAGTGCAAGCTATTGGGGTTGCCGCTGGTGTTGTAAGCACTCTAATAAATGTCATTTATTGGTGTTAAACTAAAAGTATTACATAATAGTTTTTTCTTTCGTACTTTTGCTCTCCTTTGCTTTCTAGTTTTCTTTTTGTCCCCATCTTTGTGTTCGATTTTCTTTATTTTCTCTAAAAGCACCTAACTCCCAATGATGACTTTTTAACATAATAAAATATTAAAGTTGAAAATGTAACCGAACAGGAATCAATAGTTATTGAAAGAGGAGAGGAGATTCACACTAGACCAGATGAGAGAGGGAGAAAAGGGGAGTGAGCCAAATAGAAGAGTGGCAAATATGAAGAGCCTCAAAGCAAATAATACAAGAAGACCAGACCATATGTATGCAGTGCTTTACAGCTATTATTCATCCTCTTATACGAATACACACACACTCACACATACACAATTTCTGTGTGACCTGGCTTAAATAATACTAAGAATATTTGTTGGTTTTAATGTGTGCATGAGTGTGTGTGTGTCCGTTTGTGTATAAGGAATTATATGCAGCGTTGCTGCACGGATGTTCAACATATGCGTTGTGAATGCTATTATGGCTGATTATGTACTTGTGTGTGTATAAGAGAAGGATAAATTGTGCAGTTATGTGCGTGCGTCCTTTTGTGTGTGTTTGTCCCTCTCTATGTGTATTACAAATCTACAAAGTCGGATATGTGTAGTAATGCTGATATTCTCAAGTGATTTCCACTTCATTTGTTAAGCTTTCTTTTGGGTTTTATATTCTTACAGTTCTTTACTACTAATGTTCGGCTTTCAACATTTCTTTTTTGTTGCTTTTACAATCGAATGTCGATGAAAACTTTCAATTCTTTTTTCGGTTCACTTTCATGGTCTGAAAAACTCATTGTATGCAATTCTATGTTCAATGTGTTTTAATTCGCATAGTTACAGCTTGAAAGGAATTTAAAGATAAGTCTCCAGTCGAATCTGTGTAGTCATGAGGGAGTGGAGCCAAATCTATAGAGGAAATTTATGCCATCAAGTGTTCATATAAGTTGGAAAATTGGTATATTCAAAGGTTTTGATCACCTATCTGAATCTTAAACCCCTCTAGAATTTATAAGTTGTTACTGGAAACAAAAAACAATGACTCATATTTGTGTCATTGAATGTTTGTAATTTTCCATATCTTTATTGGAACTCTAAAAAATGAGAAGCAAATATTTTCAGATAAGGTGTATACCCTCCACCAAAGGGTGGTTAGACTGAAGTACTTCCTGGCTAAGTATTTTCAACATAGGACTATGGTTTGATAAAACACATATATAAAATTGAAAGGTCCTAGCGGCATTTTCAAACAATCAAAACCCAGTTTACAGAAAATTGTCTAATAGGTCCATGTTTTGATATAGGCCCCATATAATCTCCACATAGTCCCATATTTTGATATGTTCAGACAAAATCTATGATATTTCGGAAGATAATATAAATCTTCTATTTTAATACCCAAAATGGGGTTCTGTTTTGAAATTCTAAGAGTCTCATTCGCATTTCAGCTTTTTTTAAAGAAGGAAATGTTGGATAGTACAAAATTTTCATAAATACAATTTTATTTGTAACTCAAAAAATCTTTGATTACGGTTGTTGCAGGTAATTTTCATGCAAAATTTCGCGATCATCGGTATATAATTGCAGCATGTAATTTGATTGCAAATTATACTTTGTGAAATTATTATATTATTATATTGTTTTGTCGTATCCGTTCAGTAGACTCCCTATACTCCCTCCTATTTTTAAATTTAGCTTTACAAAATAATTCCATAACTTTAGTTGTTATTAATATTTTTCGATTTTTTCTCTTGTTTCATTTGTCTTATGTCAAACAAAAAATAAACAAAAACTATCCTTACAAATACCACGAAATAAATAAGAAAATGCCCGACTGATATTGCAACAACTAAACTAGGAGCAACACAATACAACTTCTTTGAACTTTTTACACGTTTTGTATTACATTCTTTGTTCCCCTTTCAAAAAAAGTTGTAACGAAGTTAGTTACAATAACACGAACAACAACTACAACAACACGAAAATCAAATCTCTACATTTCTACTTACAATGTGTAAAGGATTTGGGGATTCCGACGTTAATGTAATACAAAATGAAAAATAAAGAAACACGAAATAAAGGAAATGTTAAACAAGGAACGTGTATTGTTGGGTTTTCTTCTTATGATTCTTCTTCATACATTTACACCATAGTAAAAAAGGAGAAGGGGAAATTTTACTGATCACATATATAAGACAAAACTTTAATTTGTCTTTAATTAAAGAATAATGAATTTGTACATTGAAGCGTATGATTATTACTAAGTGTGCAGTGCATCAGAGGGTGTTACTAATACGCAACCCCCTCAAATACACTTCACAATTAGTGATAATCATACGCTCTGATGTATATAATATAATGTTTATAATAATAAAAATTATATGCATCATTTTGACCCTACCAACAGCTTTGTGGGGGTATTAGGGAAAGGGGTATGCACTAGAAATATATATGGGCAATATTGCCAATTTTTTAACATAGTTGAAGCGGAGGTTCACCCCTTTATAACTCGGGAAATACCTAAGTATATGAAAAAAGGTGAATAGTTTTGGGTTAATTGGTCTGTCGTGGCAAACTGCTCATGATATTGATATCCAAACTTTATTTTGGAGGAAGCTGTGTCTACTTTAATGTAAAAAAATGTGTAAAAACAGGTTGAGGCGAACCAGTTTTTTTATGTTCTCTATCGATTTGTGACTAAGCCACTCATTGCACGGTCTTCGTGTCAAAATAAAACTAGAAGCCAACAAAATGGGGACTACGCCCCTTATGTATCATTTTTCAACATTTTAACTGCATCTACCTTTAAATGATGCTGACATTTTAAAGCTCGATTTTGAGTGTTTTTTTAATTATACTTCTAGCTTTAATACGCAAACAGAAATTTCTAAAAATCGATTATAAGATTATTGTAGTCGCGAATCTGAGTAATTTGATATGAATTTTGTGTATGTAGTATGCAAAGCTTCAGAGAATACTCATCCGATGGTTAAAATTTTGTGCGATCAAATTTCTAAAAAACCTATTTTTCGGGCCAAATTTTTAGATCTGTCAACTGAATGATATGGGTACCCACGATCAATAAGGTTTTTTACGTTTCGGATGATATAAAATCTTCTTCGAAATTTGGCAAAAAATGTTTTTGAAAATATCGCGGATTTATTTGCGTTTTCTGTGGATCATTTCCGTTTCAATAAATGACCTGATGTGGATTTTGAACTTTTGCGACAACAGAAGATTAAAAACTTCAGCCGAAAGAGAGATGTACCTAATATATCTCAAAAATAGTGTGAGCTGGATGTGGTTCTTAATGGACTACATTGAAATCGATATAGATCGATGAAATTATTCGCGTTTTACGATTTTTTGGGTACTTCAATGCAACGTGTGGCACATCTTAGCCGTCAAATGAAATTTCGCAAAATATATATGGATTGGAAGATAAACTTCAGTACTTCCTGGAAACCGCATGCGCATCAAATGATTTTGAGAATTACGCGATTTAGACGCAATTTAAAATGTATATTTCATAATATTATTTTATTTTGAGATTTATTCCTATTTATAGAACCCCAAGGTTTATCGGAAGGGTCTTGATATAATCCGTAAGGCGTATACTTATACACAAAAAGTGTTTATTTTTATATACGTCAATTTTTGGGCGAAATTCGGGTAAAATAGCAGAATAACCCCAACATTTTTTTTCTGAAATTTCTTGTATAAAATTAATAAAATAAATATGATGACATTATTTTTTCGATTATGATATTTTTAAATTAATTTTTAGGCGTGTGTATGTCATTAATATAATGAAAATGTTGATGTAATCTGCTATACTTTTTTAATTTTCTCATTTTTCTCTATATGTGTACCATAAATCATTGATGTGCCACAAAAACAAAAAATCAGATTTTTTGAAAATGGAATATTAAAAAATTGGCAATATTGCCCATATATGATATATGGTTTGATGACATTTAGAAATTTAACATGGAAAATTGTCAAAGCCTTATTAGTGAATAATTGGTGTTTACTATGCCTAAATTGCTCGGCAAAGATTGATACTTTTGCACTGGCATCTGTATTTTTAAAAACATACTGTCGGTTGTGGGATATATACTAAAATATGTCCTAATGCTGAAATACAACTGATATACAAAATGTCGGCATTGTTATCCTTTGTCTGGTTCTGAATCCTCTTTAACTAAATTCGAGAACGTCGCACCCTTTCCGGCTGTGTAAGCAGAGAAGGTGAATAAGTGCAACGTCTCTTGTGGTCCTAGTCCATATACTGGACGTTTTTTAGGTACGTCCAATAGTCATCATGTCGCATAGGCATTTTTCTCCCTTTGCTGCTATGAATAAGAGTCATGGTCACCAAGTATAGCATTAATACTGTATTTTTTCTATATAACTAATAGCGCTCCCGATCTAGTGATTTATGTTTGTACATTTGGAGATCTGAAGAACTCTCTTGTACATAAGGTTATGGCAGGGGTATTCTCGACCATAACAATCTGTAGTCATTGATTGGTGGTCTCGACGAATGTGGTCATCGTCTGCTAATGCCATGAGTAGGAATCCTGGGGCTGTTCGCTGTTCGGAGGTGATATGACAGTATTTAATGTTCTTCCCCTGTCCATCACTTGAATTCGCAAACTGCAATGACACAGCATGACTTACCACTGACAGACTTATTGCTTTATAGGATGTCAACAAGGATACAAGATTTCTCTCAGTGTGCTGTCCATCAGCGACATGAGATAATTCTTCGTACTTCTCATCATATTCAAAATATATTTGGGTAATTAGTGGTCGGAATGTGCCCTCCATCAACCTTTATGTTCGCAGGGAGCTTCCTTTCAGACTATCAGTTGGTGAACAGTTGGACTATGGGCTTAGTTAGGCATATTTTCATATTTCTCCGACGGTAGATTTCTACAAGATCATCATGAAACAAGTATAATATTACCTATGATAGGGCCCGACACCATTATCGTACAATTTTCTTACTCTGATGTTTGAATGAGTAATGATCTCTGAATATTGCCTTAATAAATTATGTTTCTTCTATATGGGTGGCTACATATATATGAATGCTGTTAAGACCTGTCTGATAGGACTGTTAATCTGAAGATCCACACTTGTACTTTTGAATATCTGTCTCTACATCATCTATTATGTCCCTAGAGTCATAGATTACATCTAAACAGGTATCATTTCGTATCATCATGAAAAGTCTTCCGATGTTATGAGGTTAGTTCTGAATGTACATTCACAGCGTATCAACTACATTCGGAAACCACATTGGAGCCGCATAGCTTATCAGTGGCCGATCTCTTGAATTATAAGATGTTAACAAGGACATAGAATGTCTCTCAAGCTGCTGTCGACTTGAGGATCTTGTACCCACTTCTCATCTTATAGCAAATAACAGTGGCTTGCTTATACATAGGCATTCGGACTCTATATACAATACTATGGGATGCAACCACGAATCGTTATGTTCAATTGGAACTTAATAGGACAGTGTGGCTGTGTACTTAGTAGCGAAAATTTTCATATTCCTTAGATGGTAAAAAACTTAAAAGATCAACTGTGCAGATGTTTATCATCCTAAATATATGATCCACGATGCAGTCCGTATATTGTGGAATATCAGAAAGGTTGAGGTTGTGCAGCTCTCAAAAAATAACTCCTCATTGGCAAACTCCGGGTTTCACTAATTACCAGAGGTTTCTAATATAACAATTTGACATGTTTGACCATATCAGAGTACTTAATTAGATCCAAATTTATGTATGCGAAGTTTTTTGAAATCGGTTCAGATTTAGATATAGCTCCCATATATAGTTTCCTACGATTTTATGTAAAAGGTGCACCATACTGCAAATATTATCCGATTGAGACACAATTTTGCTCAGCGTAGTGAATTAGGTCCAGATTGATGTACGCGAAGTTTTGTTGGAATCGGTTTAGGTTTAGATATAGCTCCCATATATAGTTTCGTCCAATTTTATGTCCGATTCAAAAAAAAAAAAAATTTTGAACAGCGTACTGAATTAGGTCCAGATTGACGTACGTGAAGTTTTATTGGATTCGGTTCAGATTCGGTCCGATTTTATGAAAGTGGATCGCCATGCCACCAATATGATTGACACAAAATACGCATTTTTCTCGAAAGAGAAAGATTGACGGGCATGATAACTCAAAAACTATTCATCCAATCGGTTCCAAATTTTAACACATTATTCTGGACCTATTTATCTATAGTATGAACTACGGTAAATCCAATCGGCGAAGATCTTCTCTAATTTCCAACAGGTCTTCCCTATTTCAATCAATAATCCCAGACATGTAGTCTGTAGAGTGCCATTATAATTTTGAGACTCGTATTCTCCAGCCAGCGGCATGGTTGCTGACCATTGAAAATAATGAATTTTTTTATTAGAACAAAAAAAGCAAGACTACAAATACAACAACATTTTGTAAATTTATTTTCTTCTTTATTAAATCTTTAAATAAATGTATGCAAATTTACAAAACTTTAATATAATGTATGCTCATTGGACAGCCGGTTGAAAGTCGATATTTGACATCGAGATTTAAGAGTTCCCTTTCCAAAAAGCCTAATTTATACAACAATTATTGTAGTATATCTCTACGGGGTGGACATACATTTCAAAATAATTATAACCTGCAAAATTGTACAAATTATTGAAAATGTATTCCAATGCCCCTCCCAATTCCTCTAAATTCAAATGCCAATTTTATCCCTTTACATAAAAATGTTTATACGAAATTCTAATTTACCAAATTGTTTGCCCACTCTTATAGAAAGTGTAACAATTTTCCTTCCTTTTCTATTTTATTCTCTGTCATAAAATTATTTTCAATTACTTACAGTACTTGATCTCTCCTAGACACACTCACACGTACACAGATATACATCCAATCACATTGAAATACTCAAATCGATTAGAGATTGCATATGACCCTATTGAAAATTCTTACAGAAAAAAAAACACAGATGCCCTAAAATCTTTCTACTAATGACTCAATTGAACTCTATAACAATTTCCAATAGTTTCCCTTTGCAAAATCTTTTTGCCCTTCCTCATCGTTTGCAGATGATGATAGCTGCAAGTAGTTGTAGAAGCCTTGAAGAGATGATAGACAACGAAGAAGAATAAAAGAATCAAGAGAAAAGATTGTAGAGGATTTGTTACGCCTTGGCTAAAGAACTTGACTTAGCCAATAATCAAAAACCATTTCAAGTGCATGTTAGTGAGTAAGTGAATGAACGAGAGTCTGTATGTGTGTGTGGGTCGGTTTGTATTTTATACAAAGACCAAAAATGCAAATACTTCAAGTATGACAAGCCAAGACCACGACCAACAATACCATACCAGTTACGACAATGACATAGCAAATGCTTACATACATATGTACATACATACTATCTGTAAGGATAAAAGTACATATGTACAAAAAAGAGGTGAGTGAACAAACAAAATACTATGTAAAGTTTAGTTAACCGTACGTGAGTGAATGCAAGTATTTGAGATCCACATATAGTTTTTTTCTTGTCATTTTTTGGCAGAAACTGCTGCAGCATGTAGTTTGGCTTAAGGCATAACAAAGACCATCGCCATCATCATCTCTTTACATCAAATTCACAAAAACCCATACATACATGCATACATACAGGTAAATGTGTTCAACAGGACTCACTAGCTATACCTTAGCTGTATGTATGCACGTGAAATAAAAAACTGAGTCTTAGAAGTGCATGACTGCTCGTCCTTATATACAAATGTATGTGAAAAGAGTAACGACTTAAAAGATAAATACAAACTGTCATACATTTACACGTGTGCGGAGCATGCATGTATATACATTTGTGCGTGATGCCTGCACTTATGTATATGTAGCATATTTTTTAAATACAGTCACTGGATGTGGTAATAGTGATTTACAATGATTCCAAAAATAGCAAGACACATTTTTTCTAATGTTTTCATACGGAAAGAACTGGGTACATGTATTGTCCCACATATATATATTCATGATCTGGATCTGATTCAATATATTTTAGTCTGAGATAATTTACCTTAAAAATTTGGGTCTAAATCCCCAAACTAAATTAATTTTGTTTGTGAATCTTTTGTGAGAACTATGAAAAAATTTACATAGTATACGTCCCTTTTTTACATCGAAAAGACATGGAAGAAAATATTGCCGGGATATATTGTCCAGAATCAGCTCCACTGAGAATTCGGGGGTAAAAGTGTATAGCTTTGCTTGCTGATTTATACATTGCAATTAAACTACAAGACCAAATGTTCGTCACGACATTTTACATGATGTTCATTTTTTCGGCCAATAACCATCACACCACAACTCAAATACTTGTCCTATAGCGAATTTCCTTTCTAAGTTCTTAATATCCTCAATCCTAGCCATATTTTACGTTGAAAGTGGCTCTGAGTTTACATTGGGAGTTCTCAGAAGACAATAGAGGATATACGGATACAGAGGATAAAATACCTCATTGCGGAAAATTTTCTATTTTGCCCCTGTTTTGGAATATGTTGAAGATTATTGCATTTGTAGGAGAATAGAGTTTAGGTATTTTAAAGGTACTAGGCTTCAGTTTATATAAGAATAAGAATTGTGGGTCCTCTCAGATATATTTAAATTATATATCGATTTATTTATTTATCCAGACAAAAACTTAAGACACAAAACATGTATCTTCGACATCGGCCGAAGCATTTTTTTAAGTATCCATGGAGAAATGTATCTGATAACCTTCAAAACACTGACAATGGGATACTACCAATATATGGGGCTATGTGAAAACATGAACCTATATTTTAAACTTCCTTCATATTTGTATGTCAACCTCTGATCCAACATTTGACACCCTATGAAAACCTGAAAAATAAAATTCGAGCCAAACAGGACGTGTTCAACCATATGACACACTACACAACAAGCACTAGCCTGAACATTTAAATCATAAGATTCAAATTTTCTTATTTTACACACAAATCTTGGTTTATTTGATCGATCATTTTGAAAACTGCCATTTTCAATAGTTGACCAGATCCTCTCTCCGTGTTAAATTTGCGATGTTTGACTTATAATAATGTCCTCAAGAAAGGTTAGAATACCTTACAAAAATACATTTTCCGGTCCCTTTTATCCCCCACATCATTTGATCAACACCGAAGACAATAGGTGTTGTTCCTGACTCCAACCAGAACTTCATGTAAAATTCCACAGCGATCAGCGCTATATTTCCGCTCTCTAGTTTGGTATCATTAAAGAAATTTTGCAATTGAAGAAAAATATGTTAATCGCTTGGTGCCAAGTCCGGAATATATGGCGGATGCATTAAAACTTACCAACCAAGCTCCCGAAGTTTCTGGCGAGTCACTGCAGATGTGTGTGGCCTAACGTTGTCCTGGTGGAACACGACTAGCGTTGTCCTGGTGGAACACGACACTTTTGGCCAATTCTGGCCGTTTCTGGTCAATTGCTATCTTCAAACGGTCCATTTGTTGACAGTAGAGATCAGAATTTAGAGTTTGGTCATATGGAAGCAACTCATAATAAATAATTCTCTTCCAGTCCCATGAAATGCATAGCAGGACCTTCCTGGCCATTAGTCCTGGTTTTGCCACTCTTTGAGGTGCTTCACCGCTCTTTGACCACGATCGTTTTCGCACAGGGTTATCGTATGTTATCGATTTCTCATCTCCAGTCACCATCCATTTAAGATGGTGACTGAAAATGGAAAAACCATTTTTTCTGGTTTTTTTCTGTAAATTGGTGTGGCACCCAAATATCGATCTTCTTTTTGAATCCAGCTTTGTGCAAATGGTTTAAAATAGTTTTAGCTCCTTGGCGATGTTACGACTGCCAACATACCGGTCAACTTCGATAATTTCTCCGGTTTTATCGACGTAGTTTATACAAAAATAAAAGATTTTTTTTCTCCAACCTTATATATGCCGTATAATAGAAATTTTGCATGCTAATTCTTTGGTCAAATTCCCTTCCTCGTGTAAAATTTAATAGTGTTCGGGCCGTAATTGTAGCCTTTAGAGCTACCAGAAAACAGACAAAAATAAAGTTTTTAGTCCATTTCTTCCCTAAATATTAACAATTGGTCAGAACCCGTCCTACATGCACAATTTCGTGACGATTGGTCCTTCACTCTGACCTGTATCTTGTTTACAAATTATAATAGACAGACATAAGGGCCAATTTTTCAATGCGTTGTGATCACACATAACTGTAATACCTTGACTACATAGTTGTGTGGGGTACAAAAAGTCGAACATTTCAATTTTGATATATAGGTCGTGTTAAGATTTCAAAAATTGATAATAATGTTTAAAATTTTTCTAGCAATATAATCAAGGTTCATACCTTGATTTTTTGTATCAAAATGGAAATGGCGCTAGTATTTTTGATGGAAAGCAGTTCAGTGCGTATTACAGTATTCAGAGGCTGTACACACGGAATAAATCCCTAAAATGCGTCACCATCATAGTCATCGTCATCCTCTACGTCAACTTCGTATATAAGTACCTAAAGGTCTACAACTAAGATGATATTGCAACAATTTTGCAACGTTTTTTAGGTTTACTAAGCAAAAGTGACAAACATACTTTATGCCCCACCATTTTCTTCCTCATCGTCATTATCATCTTATTCTACTGCACAATGTTAAAGGACATCAGAGAGCAAAAAAGAAGAAAGTATATTTTGCGTGAATACATACATATGCCCAGGCCATGTATGCTCAAAGGATTACATATTCTGGAAAATTGTGAGTAATTAATTTTATGCAACAGCATGTAAAAGGTCTCCTCCCTAACATATTTTTGCTTTCATTTTTTTTATTTTTCATTCTTTTCTGTATTTTCTTCTTCTATGAGAGGTCGTTTTCTATGTCCTTAGTGCATAGAGTCCTCTTTTAGTGCAAGGCTAGCTAGCTGACTGGCTGTTCAGTTTAGTTCACTTTCTTGTCTCAACTCAACTTTCTTCGTGTTTAGAATTACAACAACGGCCAAACAAGGGACAACAACAAAGTGTGTGTATGGCTCGCTGGGAGAGTGTGTCATTTTGTGGTGTCGTACTTGAATTTACAATGTATAGGTTGAATGTGTCACAATAACGACAGCAGCAACAGTATCACATCATCGGGTAACAACAGCAGCAACAACAATGGCAATGTGAACATCAACGTTATTAAGTTATAAAGCCTACTTAAACTGTTAGGTGTCATTTGATAGTTTAATAGGGGGGAAATGTGAAAATATTACGACCATAAAAGCTATATATAAAAATATCCATAATTTTATTTTGTTGTTCACATTTCTTGTCGTTCCACCCCAATATCTAGGCACAAAGCCAAACAATATACAACATGGAAACTAGGGCTATCCTCCCATAAAATCTCCTCCATAAATATGAATAGAGAAGATTTAAGGGTCAAGGACGTTTGTCTTTTTTATTGCTGCTGGTGCTGCTGCTCTGACTGTCATCGCCTCGACAACATGAATATCGAACCAGAGTGGCGCCTACACTACAGACAAGTGCAAAAAAGTAGATAACACAGCCTTGAAATCTTTTGAAGTGTAGAAATTAAAAGAAAAATGCAAATGAGTTCTGGATGAAGGGCAAAATGTATAGCATAGAGCAGCAGAATCATTATCATCACAGGCATGGCATGAAGTTAAAGAATTCAAGCTTTAAAATATTATCCGTAGACTTGTGAACTTTATGGAAAAAACTTTAAGTTTTCCCGAGAAAAAAAATAGAAAATCCAATTACGGATTTATTGGAAATTCTACAATTTCCTTATGGTATTTCATCATATTCTTGTGATTATTTTGAAATGTGTATTTGCGATTTCATTACGGTATGGAATATATTTACTGGTAATATTTAGCATAAAATTTTTTACATATACAGTGGAACATAGAAATATACATAAATATTGAAAAATATATATTTTTGGTTTGGACCCTAAAAAATAATGTCTCAGAGTGTAGTACTCATTATAAAGTATTTGTCATGCATACCCCGTTTTTACTGTTCCAATGGCATTTATATTTCGCATTTCAATTTTGTTCTTGGAAATCTACCTTTATTGCATATTATGATGCATGTTATATTTGTACGTGTCAAGAATTGTCAATCTTCTTATGTCGGCGATGATGATGGTGATGTCAAGGAATTTTTCCTACCGTCGTGATGCATTGTCAACAAGATTTCAAATTAAGGGTAGTGGTGTGTATAAGTTTTGCGTAAGCTGGCTGGCAGCATCAACTGTGTCCAATCAAAAGTTTCGTTTTCGAAACGTGAATCGATTTTCTATTTTATACTTATTTAATACACTTTTTGTATATTTAAATTGGAATTGAAGAGGAGCAGGTAAAGGCCTACAAGTAAGATAGTAAAATATGATTTTGACGATGATTCATATTTATGAGGATGTTTTGTAGACCTATGATTGGACCATTTAGACTCAAATCCCTTCTTAAGATTTTTTTTTTTTTAATTAAGAACACATCCCATTTTTGGCCAAGCCTAATCGATTTGTGATATAATTATTATATAATTATTGTTTTGTCTCTTAAGAGTTCGTATCTTCAAATCATAAAGGACTAATTGTTGGAAACTATTATTATTTGAATTAGAATGGGGATACACCCAGACACGAATACTTTTTTATTTCTATATCTTCTTTACGATTAGACACATTTGTGTGATCATATATATAAGAAAAATTACAATCTGTCTCAACCTTTTTCATTGGTTGAAGAAGCCGTAATAAAACGCAAGGATATGAAACATTTTTTCTAATAAAAAGTACAAAATGGGTTCAAATTAGTAAAATTTAAATAGTAAAATAGAATAGAATAGAAAAGATAGTTGGAGAAGACCCAAGACCCTAATAATTTAATTTCAACGATATATAGGGACTACTAGATCTCTGTCTCCTTATATACATGTAGGTACATTAAAACCCACAACAAATTCGGAATATGCGGCTAGATTTTACAAAATACCAGAAATATGTAGGCATCTTTATATTCAGGATACACCTAATCTCATACTTGTGTACAAATATTTTGGGAGGAGTCTGACTCTTCAGACGAATCGGATGACATTGTTGGATTCTATACAAATACGAATCTCTTAATTAAAGCCAATTTTATTCAAAACCCTCGATGTAAATAATGTAAAATAATGAAAAAGCAGTAATGAAAATTCAAAAGTGACAAGTGCGTCTATATAATACTCATCATCATTTTAGATACATACAGAGTACATTATCCTGTCGATAGAACATATACATAATCTTTAGAGGATGACTAACATTGAATCGGACTAAAATAAATATGTGATCTACATAGATATTAATTTAAATCAACCCATAAATATGGCATTCTGAAATGTATGATAGATGAACTGATTTGGGGCCTAAGAGCCGTATGTAAATCTGTATCGATTTGAAGCAAATGTGACATACGGTATTTGGTATGCTGCAGCAAGCGCACAGTCCAAGATTTTAACGGATCTTTTTATACCATACACATTTGCATATTTAAATCTGTCGGGTCTTTTATATGGACAAATTTCTATCAGGAGAAAACGAAGTGCGTAGTTACAGGTTGGAAAATGAGGACAGGACTTTGTAAGACGATTTTATACCTAATGATAATCCCAAATTAAAAATTTCAACCAATTCAGTGGAAATCCGTGCCCGATATCCCCAAAATATTGATATTTAGGAGGCACTGCTGTATAAGGGATACTTTAAAGAGTGGATAAATATTGATCATTTTCTCGATCTAATAAGGAAATCCATTATTTTAATATGAACTATAGGGCTATAATATGCACCGTTTTATTGTATGAATTGTTGCAATACAATTGCAATTTTGCAATGCAAAAAAGGCGATGTACTGTATGTCGGATGCATTAAAACTTACCAATCAAGCCCCCGAAGTTTCTGGCGAATCTCTGTAGATGTGTTGTCCTGGTGGAACACGACATCTCTCCTATTGACCAATTATGGCCGTTACTGGTCAAACGGTCAACATAGAGATCAGAATTTAGCGTTTGACCATATGGAAACAACTCATAATAAATAATCCCCTTCCAGTCCCACCAAATGCATAGCAGAACCTTCCTGGCCGTTAGTCCTAATTTGGCCACCGTTTGAGGTGATTCACCACTCTTTGACCACGATCGTTTTTGCACAGGGTTATCGTATGTGATCCATTTCTTATTTCTAGTCACCATCCGTTTAAGAAATGGGTCTATCTCATTCCGTTTGGCTAAGGCTTCGCAGATGAAAATGACATCCATCCTATTTTTCTGTTAATTTGTGTGCCACCCAGACATCGAGATTCTTTTTAAATCCAGCTTTGTGCAAATTGTTTAAAACAGTTTTATGGTCGATTTTTAGCTCCTGGCCGATGCCGGTCCTAATAGATGTCTTTTTCTTCAATCTAATGTTAATAAGATCTCATAGAAGTTTTTCTTCCCATTGTAAACGCAAAATACCAAACTACAGTCAAGCTGCCGAAAAATGTGTTCGAAACTCGCCAAAATATCGAAAAAACTAGGTTATTTTATCACGAAACTCACCTAATTGGATAATAACGAATATATTTTATCAGAAAAATAACTCCATTTTAATGATGACTATTCGCATGTTCAGAATTATACAGTGGCTCTTGTAAAGGAGAGATATTTTTAAATATAAAAAGGCGCATCAAGTTAATTAAATACCAGATAACATATAATTATTACCATTACATAAAATCCTACTTTATTAGATATTGCCCAAACTGTACACCTCTAAAAAACAATTCAAAATTATGGAGTTCAAAATGTCTACCAAGTTAACTGCGTCTCTAATTCATACTATGTAATGTAACACATTTTTAATAGGTCTTCTTGTCCCAATTCCTTTGACTCTGTAGCTAACAAACACTTTGTGGTTGCATTTGTTTTGTATGCAAAATATAAATAATTTTGAAATGTTTTTTGTGTGTATGTGTATACTCTATTTTAGAATTCTCTATATTTACTGTTTGAGGTGCACAGATAAACACAAAACTACATAGGATACCTCTTAACATACATAAAAGTTTCAAAAAGGGAATATTTAGGTGTAAATAAATATTAAAAAAATAGTATACAAAAGCTTTTTGTTTTTTTTTTTTAATAAATAAAGTCGACATACATATTTGTAATGAACTCATTCCCAGTTGTTCAAAAAATATCAATTGTCTGCTGATATATAGTTATATAACTAGTTACTTGGAGATCTAGTTACTTTATACCCCAAAAAGGGACACAAAATTGACTGTTGGATTTATTTGTCGATTGAAAATGTTGTCTATGTATATCATTCTAATTCAGTAGTTACTGGTAAGGCAAAGGGTAATGAATCGAGTATGAATACAAAACAAAACAGAACAATTGTTTTGTCATTCCGTTTAGACATTTTAGAAATTTTCGGAATTTTAAAGCAAAATCGATATAAAAAAAAATATAATTTCAATATTCAAATAAAATACAGATGATAAATCGGAGGTAAGTTTTTTGTAACACAATATAGACCAATGTAATCCTTATACAGGCTCCATTTCCAGATTTCAGAAGTCCCCGCAGATTGACAGATTCTTCAAATTAAATGTATTCCTAAAGGAGTATTGACATGCCTTCTGAGAATATTTAATAGCGATACACGAAGAGGTGTCGCTCCATAGAGGTGCTCAACGCATCAGTAAATGCTCAAGGGGTATACTGCCGATTTTGTATATGTAAGTTTTCTATAACAAAAAAAGCTTTAAGTAGGACTTCTAACTTAAACTGTTTCTAAATCGTCTATTTCAGATAAATCTATTTAGCCGGGGAAACATATTTGAAAAACACTTAGCCAACAAAAGAATCGTGAACTAGGGACTTTCAGATGAATCAAACAATATATATGTATACAATACTCTGTTATAACAAATATTTTTGTATAGAATAAATTGTAATTTTTCAAACTGTTATACATCTAATTTTTTTATAATCTAATTTTCTATACATAAGTAACTAGTCAAATATACAATCATTTTTTACTACCGAAATGACTGTATACTGGTAACGCAGGCAGGGGACAATTGACTTCCCCAATGACATACCCATGTTAAATTCACCAGTCTAGGGCATGAAGAGGTAACTAGTGGTAGTTACAGGTAATTAGTAAAATAACCAGTTTATAACCAGTTACTCGAACTACTGGGTTCAAATCAATTTTTTTTAATCTTTTTTTATTTTTGTGTTTTGTAAAAATTTGGTATACCAACCAAAAACGTGTTTGAGTCTGTACTAAATTTGTTTATAATAACCATTGTTAGCTCTAACTGCATTTAGTAGCATATAAAATTGTTTTTTGTGCTATCTATGTATGTCAAGAGGTCCATAGTTGTTTTGTAGATTTATTAAAACCAGAGCACAATTTTTGAGTGTTGTGTAGGGAGAGGAAGAGCATTTTCCATAATCTTTGTTACAATAATTTGAAATTTTTCATTTTCTAACCATAAACCAAACATGAATAACAGTTTACAAATATCTCTCATCCACTTGATGATGATGCAGTTCAAAAATAGAAAATAGTTTTTTTTCTAAATTTTTGGATTTTTGGTTAGATGAAAGTATCCGTATATAAAGTATAACTTTATAGTAATTAAAAATTTGTTGAGTATTTTTTGGAGTAGCCTTAAATACTTAAATCTAGAAGATTTGTAGCCACATAATGTTAAGGCTAAAACTATTGAAATTTGTAGTTAAAGATAAGGTAGGTATCGACAACAACAGCAACAAATATAAGAAACAAATCAGTTTGCATTTGTGTTAATAACGAAGGAGGTACATGCAGTAGTACGGTATTAATATGGACATGGTTAACTTGATCATTGCTAATTAGAAGCTGTGTTTTCCAGTAGGAAATTTATTCTATTGTATTCAAAGAACAATTATGAAAATGCTATTATCAAAAAACGTTTCAAGTTCTACACAGAATGTTATTCTAATCCCAAATTTGTTGGGATATTGCAGTTAGAGCAATAACAAATACTATTGTTTTATTTAAGTTTTTTACAGTTGTGCCCTATTATTATAATCCCAACCTAATGACCACCATTAGATGAAAAAGAAACTGATGCCAAAATTGTTTTTGCTAACCTGATGACCAACAGTAGATATTTAGATGTATATAAATATTAAAAAAAATAGTATACAAAAGCTTGTTTTTTTTTTTAATAAATAAAGTCGACATACATATTTGTAATGAACTCATTCAAATCAATTTTTTTAATATTTTTTTATTTTTGTGTTTTGTAAAAATTTGGTATACCAACCAAAAACGTGTTTGAGTCTGTACTAAATTTGTTTATAATAACCATTGTTAGTTCTAATAGAATTTGTCTGCATATAAAATTGTTTTTTGTGATATCTATGTATGTCAAGAGGTCCATAGTTGTTTTGTAGATTTATTAAAACCAGAGCACAATTTTTGAGTGTTGTGTAGGGAGAGGAAGAGCATTTTCCATAATCTTTGTTACAATAATTTGAATTTTTTCATTTTCTAACCATAAACCAAACATGAATAACAGTTTACAAATATCTCTCATCCACTTGATGATGATGCAGTTCAAAAATAGAAAATAGTTTTTTTTCTAAATTTTTGGATTTTTGGTTAGATGAAAGTATCCGTATATAAAGTATAACTTTATAGTAATTAAAAATTTGTTGAGTATTTTTTGGAGTAGCCTTAAATACTTAAATCTAGAAGATTTGTAGCCACATAATGTTAAGGCTAAAACTATTGAAATTTGTAGTTAAAGATAAGGTAGGTATCGACAACAACAGCAACAAATATAAGAAACAAATCAGTTTGCATTTGTGTTAATAACGAAGGAGGTACATGCAGTAGTACGGTATTAATATGGACATGGTTAACTTGATCATTGCTAACTAGAAGCTGTGTTTTCCAGTAGGAAATTTATTCTATTGTATTCAAAGAACAATTATGAAAATGCTATTATCAAAAAACGTTTCAAGTTCTACACAGAATGTTATTCTAATCCCAAATTTGTTGGGATATTGCAGTTAGAGCAATAACAAATACTATTGTTTTATTTAAGTTTTTTTACAGTTGTGCCCTATTATTATAATCCCAACCTAATGACCACCATTAGATGAAAAAGAAACTGATCCCAAAATTGTTTGTGCTAACCTGATGACCAACAGTAGATGCAGTATTGTTTATTTTGCGATATTCAAATATGAAGAACATCGAAACAACAAGATTTACAATAATTTTGGCTACTCCTTGTTTAGGAACTACTTCCAGCTTATGATCTAGTCCATCAACTTGGGCAAGCGTGGGTAACGATCTTAAGCTTTCAGTGTTCGATTAAACGAATTAGAGACGGGGGTACGGATTCGGAGTATGGCGATTTTATTGAAATTTGATTGAGCCATATTACTTATGAGAAACAAGATCCTCGTCTAGTATTGGTTGTGTAATAATTAGTAGATTCAGAGATGTAGTTTTTAGTACTATTTACAAAATATTTACATAGTTAACCGTTAATTTCAAATATTTAAATACGAGTTTCATTTAAGGGAACCCCACCCATTCTCGATTTTAATTTTTCAAGATTTTCAATGGGCTGGTAAATCAATACCAATGCTTGTTAAGGTTTATAACTTTGCACATATATATTTGAAGATTTAAAAAAGAAGAAAAATATTTTACAAAAAATTTTTGTTACTGCTTTGTTGTTGTTTTTTGTAATTTAAAAATAGTCCTTATTTTTGATGGCGGGCATGATAACTCCTCAGTGGATCATCGGAATCCAAAAATTCCAACGGTGTTAGAAAGAGTACATGTCTGGCTCTCGTATGAACTAGGATTATTGACTTCGCTCTAAAATTAACAAAATGGCGGACCATTGAAAAAATATTTTTGAAAAATCGACGAAATTTGACCAAAAACCAAGTTAAAAAATAAAGAAGATCTTCACCGATTGGCTTTATCCTAGTTTATACGATAGCTATACACTCACAGAGAAACGTGTAAAAATTTGGAATCGATTGGGTTATTAGTTTTAGAGTTATCGTGCCCGCCAATCGCAAAAGAGAAAAACGTGTTTAAAGTTTGAGAAGCCCTTTAGCCGTCACTTGATTCTGACACAATAAATCGGCTATATCTTCAAGAGTTCTTGAGATTTTCTCTTGAAATGTTGTAGGGATATTCTTGAATTAGTGTAGATTCGAATTAAATAAAAAATAATTTGACCCCGAGAATGGGGAGGGGTCCCCTTAAATGATTAATGATATGTATACGTTTATACTATAGCAAATAATATTTTAATAAAATAGAGTTGATCCGCTTCAATGAGAAATTTCGGTTTTACAGATAAATAATCGAATGATTGTATTTTTCTGTGCTATCCTGATGACCAACAATAACTAAATATAGCATATTTGTGCTAACCTGATGACCAACGTTAGATGAGGTGTTTTACGATAAATGTTTTATTCGTTGGCATTCTAATAGAACATTTTTGACATATATAATCTGAGGTTTAATTTCATGCCAAGTAAGAAGGTTAATAATGAATAACAGTATGAACTATGTTCAGATGAATACATTTAACTCCGACCATAAAAAACATTATCCATCTTAGTAACGTAATTTGTTATCCCAATGATCTCGACAATTCGATAAACCGAACCAAGCAGTCACATATTAAGGATAAATTTTATTTTTAAAAATAACTTTCAGGTTTTCTAAATTTGATATCCGACCCTCTTTCAAGTGGGCGGCTATGTCGACACGTATAATAGTGTTGACCTCATTAGTCAAAAATACCTTTTTTCGATGATCCCTAGGCGCATTTTTGATACCATGTGGTTGTAATCATAGGGTTATTGTTTGGTCACAAGAAGACAATTTTGAATGTAGGTCCATGTTTTGATATATCCTATATAAAAGTCCCTATGCAATTTCGATATATTGATGAAAATTGACGGAAAATTCCAATTTCGTTGCCAGTAACTTAGTACTGTGTTTGCTCACTGAATAAAACTCCTAGTAGACAATTTACGGTTACCGATAATTTAAATGCAGGATTTAAATTTATTATGAGGTTCCATCTCATTTTTTGACGATTAAATCGCATTTTGCATTCCGCTTTCTGGGAGGTTCAGGAAATGTTAAACTATTTTAATATAGATCCTCATTTTGATATACTTCCTATATATACAGAACCATGCCTTTTTTTCGGTACTTTCCCGAATTCCTCGATTAAAATGGCTGTTATCTGACATTTGTCCACAAAATTGTCGTTATAGGCTTATTTTTTGACATATCTCCCGCTTTTTTTTAGTTTCTTGAAGGTTTTAATAGTATATTCCCACCAATGTGGCTGTAAATTTATTTTCGATGTAGACTCATGTTTTGGCCCTTTTATAATGAAGGACCTGCATCATTTTCGGTATTTAGAAGAGTTTTATCGGCAGTTTCTCCCATTACATATTCCTGGTGAATAAAAAACTTCTTCCCTGAACATTATCTTAGATAATAAATTGAGGTAGTATCCATATGTACCCGACCTTTTTAAATATTTTGAATGCAGTACATGGTGGAGAGTATAACAAATTCTGCCCGATCATAGTTTACGACGCTTTCCTTGTTCCACTAAAAATTTCTGTAATTATGAAATTTTGGTTCCTCGTAAGATAAAAATGTCTTGACCCAAACTTTCGGCGACAGACTTTGATATGAAGGCCGTAAGCTTATTTTTATTGCAGAAGTATCCGGAATTTATATTTCAGTTTCTCAGAGGATAATGACAGTTTGTCATTTTTAAATAACCCATTTTGCCACTTTTTTAAATACTAATATGATTCTGAAATAAAGCTGAGGATATACAATACAACATGTTGTGGGCGAGAAGAATTTTCAAATTTTTTCTGACGTATACAATTTATCCTTTGATAAATCATTTCTCAAGGACAAATTTTCCTCTGTGTTGTTTTCATTTTCTACACACATAAACTCTTGCAAACTTTCAGACATCTAAAATATGTAAAGATGTACTGCGCCAACGTTAGCATACAAAAAAAAAAAATAAAATGGACTTGATCTTGTTAAAAATGTAATTTGCTACTAAATATATAAACATGTAGGCAAAAACATAACAACAACAAGAGAAACCACAATGCCAACAGCAACTGGTGCATGAAAATAAAAACAGAACAAGCCAAAACATCTAAAATCCCTTATCCTTACAACACCAAGTCACACCAACACACATACATCTACGTACACATTCATGCTAATTATGATGCCTTTATGGCTGTTGGTGATGGGCCAATATAAAAAATCACGTTTATAAGAAACCAACACAAAATGTTGTGAACATAGCTTACAGATATGGAAAATGTTTATGTATGTGTGTGCGTAAGGTCTATAGAGAGAAAGAGAGAGTACATGTGCCAAATTAATTGACACATACATAGGCATTAAAGACACCATTATACCGGGTAAAGTAGAAAAATAAAAACACACACACATATATACACATTTAATAACTGATGTTCATTTTGTTGATGTTTTGTGCATGAATGTTTCATAACGAAGGCAAAAAACAAAAAAATAATAAATAAACAAAAATAAAGTAAGCTTAAACCGCCTAAAGCATCCATACCATAACAAGGACCACACACATTTTGCCATAATGGTAAGAGAGAAATAAACAGAGAGAGAGAGAAAAAAGGAAATTATAACAAAAATGTATATTACGCACAACAACTGCAGCAACAACAACAACACATTGAAGTAAATAAAAACGTACAACTCTTAATTTAGCTCTTTATTTGTTATATCCCTAATAACTACCAGGCAAGCTAAATACACAGACTCACACACACATATTTATATGTATTACCGTAAATTCTAAGGCTTAAAGAGATGAAACATATCACACGACAAACACATATATACTTATTATGTACACAGGGAAAGTTATTGCTGGCCATAAAATTTCAAAGCGTAAATGGACATTGGCAGTTTGACAGTTTACTAAGCATTTAAGGAAGTTTATAGAGTTCTGGCGAAAATTTTGTTCTTTTTTTTATATAAAAATGCTGACATAGTTTTTGATTATTGTGGTATTAGTGACAAAACGGAGATATTTATGCTCAAAACGTCTTTAACATTAAATAGAAGAAATATTAAATTGAAATAATAATGAAATATGGATAGATTTGAGAATAAGTCTTTTTTATACCCTAATATAATGGAATAAGGGAATGAGAAAATAAAAATGTTGGTCTGCCAATATTGAAAACTAGGTTCACCATATCTTTGCAAGGATGACATTTCAATGTTACATGACATTTCAATGTCAATGTGTTTAATGTTAAATATGTTATTAAAAATAGCTTCTAAGGAGAATATCTCTAAAAATTATATAACCGATGAGGTTCAGGATCCAAAGTCCTTGCCCTACCATTTACCACATTATCTTCAAAATTCAATAACTTCAAAAACACCAAACCGTGATTGAGCCTCACTATTAAAAAAATTAAAATAAAATTAATTTCGTCAATTAAAAGTAGAGGAAATAAAATGCAAAACTACGGAAAACCCTAAATGTCAAATTACTGATTTGTAGGTTGCAAAATTGGGACAGCACCTTCAACAATGAAGCGGGCCTTTATCGGAATACAAAACTACAGCCACTTCCATTTGAAAATTTATCTGGGACCATGGAAATACATAAAAAGAGGCAGAATCTTTATAAGGATTGTCAAAACACGAACCTATACAGAATATTTTTGGTAAAATAGGTCTACACTTTCCAAAAATATATAATGCCACAACTTCGTTTGGTAAATGCTTCTATGAAATTTTTTAAAATTCGTCGGGACCTTGATGTGGGTGCTATGTCTAAACATAAACCTAAAATGACAAATTACACCAAACAAATATAAACATTGAAAATGTTTACCCTTTGTGGGGGAGGCACCAGAAGGAGCAGGCCTACTGGTTCAACTTTCGGATTTGATATAGGCTTTGTAAAGAAAATAGATTGTGCAAGGTTTGGTTCAAATCGGACATAGAAAAGTGTTTATACCCTCATTAGTCATAAGGCCGAGGTTATAAATATTGCAATCTATATTGTGATCCGAAGAGACAGATATACGGTCATGTCGAAATCATTACACTGATACTTAAATGTCAAGAAAGCTTTCTTATTGCTCTCTGTTGGTTATGAACCATTTCAGCTCCAGCGAGATCCATTGTAGTTTAAATTTCATCAAATGTATAGACGTTTTAACCGAAGGACCATAGAAATATCAGCGATCCCTCGAAGTTAAGCTATTCTTCAAGAAATCATTGCTGAGGATATTGGTTATTTAGTAGAAATCGGTACGTGTTGAGACCTCACTATAAAGACAACCCGGTGATCTTAAAAATGGCGGCGAAGTTGTCATATCCATATAAATTCGTATTCCTTTAAACCTGTCTGCATTGCATATTTATTATGTGTGACCCATTTCAGCACCAGCGAAAGCTACCCCTATTTCACGTATTTTGACGGTTTCGGCTACATTTTCCAACCGTGGTCCCGTAAAGCAAAATATATAGGTACAATACGCCTTTTCTACAGAAAAAAATCTGTCCTCAGACCTGGAAAAATTTTTTCATTAAATAAAATAATCACATAAAATCTCACGTAAATGAACATAAGCAATTACAAATTGCTCTCTATAGAAATATATATTTCCCATTAGCTGAGGACTTCCAATCCAAAGAAAAACTCAGAAGAATTTTTGATACAAACATATATCCTTTATAAACGAGCTGAAGATTATGGTTTCTTCATAGACGAGCAGAAGGGAGCCTCTAAAGACGAGAGGAATGGAGTATTTTTAGACGAGCGGATTGGAGACTTTATAGACGAGCTGAATGGAAACTTTATAGACCAGCGGAAGGGAGTATTTATAGACGAGCAGAAGAAAAAATAGGCGACTTTCCAGAAAAATCATTGCAGACACTTATGACTTAACAGCAATAGGTCCGTAGCTGATAAATGTTGGGACCATGTCAAGATGAAGTGCAACGAACCCAAAACCAATTGAGGACTAGCTTTGTGGCAAATAACCACATTAACCGTCTTCGTAATCCATGTTATTGACACTACGTCCCTCAGGTTCTATGGTAATCCACTGTTCATAAGTTATCAATTGCTGAGATTTGAAATGGAAGTTTGTCAAATAATGACGATATAACCAACGAACCGAATACGTTATTATTTTCATGTGGAAGGTTTCATAAAAATATGGACCAAATATGATATGCTATACACCCGACAATTCGATTCCGAATATCCTGTATTTCAGCAATCATAACTATAGATAAAATAATATTTTTCTATTGGGTAAATATCATGTCAGTATCTGAGGACATTTTAATAATGATCTTAGCAGTTACTTATTTATCCTATGGGAAAAGAATGTTATTCTCAGTTTCTAATGAGTTTCCTGTTGAAAAAATTGCCCTCAATAACAACGATTTTTTCATAGAAGTTTTATTCTAAATAACTGCCGATTTCTTTTCTATAGAGACTCAGACATAACAATTTTTTAGGTTCCATTAAAAATATGAACCAAATCTGATACTCTCAACCTGATTCCGAATGACCTGAATCTGATTTTCCGCAATTATTCCGGAATAGAACCCTACCTATAATAAAGGTAAAGTATTTTTGTAGAGAAAATGTAATCGCATCCCCCAAGAAAATTTTGTCTCAGCTGTTCTAGGCTCCAAATTGTTTTTTTTTTACAGACATCAATATTTTCAGAACCACAGTCAAATATTGTTCTGTAGAAAAAAATTTAACAAATTTAAAATGTAACAAATTATTTCTCAAAAAATGTTATATAAATTATATTCTTCTAATGGAGATAATATTTCAAATCCTTACCAATTCTCAGACCTTGAAGAATGTTGTCATTAACAAAAAATCAGAATCAGAAAATATGATTTTTTTCTATAGGGATAAATATACTGGATTTATTCTATATAAATCCAATCTAATCAGTCCCGCAGCAAAAATTTTGTTGATAACATAAATAGGGTTTTTCTTGAAAAAAAACTGTCCTTTACCAAATAAAAATGTTTCTAATACCAAAAAATCTGACTTCTGTTATGTAATATTTTTTCTCTCAAAAATCTACACTCTGCAGTAAATAAATATCTGACCTCACTTGTTGAGTTTTTATTTTATCTATAGAGTACTTTATTGCTATAGAGTACATATTACTCCTCATCTCCTGAGTTGAAGCTCAGGGAGCCTTTATAGTGTAGGGTGTGTTTTCTGGATGATATTCACATCCAGAAAAATTACCATTAATCGCTGCCGCAGCCATTCCTACTTCAAGTTCCTATATAATGCATCGGATATAATTTTGGGTGTTTAAATTGTGGATGAAATCTTCAGAGATGATATTTTAAATCTAATTCCGTATTTTGTTCTTCTAATGAAGGTAATACGTCATATCAGTACCAAAGGTATGAATATGCAATTTCTATCACCTTCCACAAGGTTTTTGGTAGAAGAAGAACCCTTTTAAAGACATTTTTCTCTCATCTAACTAAGTAATTGATATCTCTCCAGTTATTCAAAGACAAGTACATTAAAAAATATGAAACTTTAAAATCGAATTCCCTAACACTTAACATTTTAAACAAATGAATTCGTAATTTAAGACATATGTATATGCCCTAACTAAAGAAATTGTGTTGACGGCGAATATCAACAGCAACCACCAATTGCCATGCCACCTTCAACTCATTTGAAGTTGGTTAAGACATTAATCTTATTAAGACTACGATGAAAAACCAAACAATTTACATAATTTGGGAACTTTGGAAACCGTTTGATTGATTGCCTTATTTTGTTACAAAATGCCTTCAATATCCAACCCCAATACACACACATCAACATGGAGCACGCACTGCTCTTTGTCAAAAACATCTTTAACCGCAACACTACTCCACAGTCTACTTGACTAGACTATTCGTTCATTCAGTGGTTGTGAATTTCATTTAAGTCCATAAGCCGCCTACAACTTCTACATCAATTGAATATTCTATTAAATACAGGGACATGACAGCAAAAAAGAAGAGCTGATCCAACACATGTTTGCCAGCCTATATGCATATGTATGAAAGTATGTCTCTGTGTGTGTGTGGTATATCATTTTGCGGCTGTTGGAATAAAATTGCTTGTGCTTAATTATGTACGTAATTAATATTCTTAACAAAAATCTAATTGTTCACAAATTTGCTCTCTCTCATCTCAACATAGCCAGGAGAGTTTGAAAGCAAAATCATGCCACCACACACACAATTATCCATATCGTGAGTTAGTCAGCCAGACATTCAGGCACGTTTCATATACGCATTCATATGGTATTTAGAAATTCCTTGCATCCGAACACTTACACAAAAACAGAGAGATAGGTAGGGAGAAAAATGTTTAGCTTAGGATGCGTTTGTTTTGTTAAAAAGGAAATTCTTCTAAATAACCGCAGGAAGCTTTATTCTACCACTACAACTACTCCTTCATGATATTATCATCTGTCTATTTGTGTGCTCATCAAATAGAGCTGTTAAAACTTTGCTATTTGTAAGGAAGATATTCTGTGTTAATAGGAAAAGGGTTAGCGAGGTTGGTTTACCGAGAAAGGAGAAATGTTATGAAATTAGGTTAGACTTTAGATAGATAAATATATTTCCTGTCTGTCATACACGTAGAAAATGTTCAATGTGGTTTAATGTTTTGACAAATTTTCGGCATATATGAATGTTTTATGCTCATTTTCTAATCGAATTACCTGGAATTTGGTATTCTGGGCTTCTGAAGAGTGTTAAAGGCACACTTTCCTATTGAACTGACTGAACTGCCGAAAATTATAAATATATGGTCTTCCCTAAAGAAATCTGTCTTCAGACCCTGAAGAATTTTTTCATTAACAAAACCCGGCAGAAGCTAGCATGAAAATACAATTTTGTTCCTGTTGCTCTCAATAGCTGAGGACTTCTGATATAGAAAACAAATCTGAAGAAATTGTTCTGATGCAAAAGTATGTTCTTTCTATAGAAAATGTTTCTAATGCAAAAAAATCTGCCTTCTGATATGCCATAGCCTACACACAGAAACACTCTCTATAAACAAGCTGAAGGGAGTCTCTATAGATGAGCTGAAGGCAGTCTTTGATAGACGATCTGATGTAGGAAGTCTCTGATGAAGGGAGTCTCTATAAACCAGTTGTCTTTCATAGAGGACGAGTCATACAAAGACAAGCTGAGGGGAGTCTTTAGGGTGAGTTGAAAGTCAGAGAATCTGTATAAATGAACTGAAGATCAATGGGCCTTAACAGGCAAACTGAGGCTCAGCGAATCTTTATACAGAGCTTAAGGTTGGGCAATCTCTTTCATAGACGTGCTGATGCAAGGAGTCTCTGCTGAAGGAAGTCTCTATAGACAAGTTGAAGGGAGTCTTTCATAGAGGACAAGTCATTGAAAGACAAGCTGAAGGGAGTCTCTAGGGTGAGTTGAAGGTCAGGGAATCTATATAGACGAGCTGAGGGTCAGCGAATCTTTATAGACGAGCTGAAGGTTAGGCAATCTCTATAGACGAGTGAAATTTAGTCTTTATAGATGAACTTATGAAGGCATTTAACAAGGAATTCCGTCCTGTAGGCAGTATACATACAAAAGGGAAGTAGCAGGTATTCTATTTATAAAGCAATTGTTGAAGGTCGTCTATCTATAAAAATCCATTGATGGTATTTTTATAACGTCTATAGAATATCTTTAAAGTGTCTTCCATCTAATGGCGACCTTTATAGGTCTTCGATGCTATGTCTTTTATACATGCAGATAATTCAAAAATTCTACCCATCACTCCTTTTTCACAATCCCTTTTATTATAAAAATACACAACAGAGCTTGCATACACATATCTATTTTATACACAATCGACATATTCTGACTCCTGTTTAAAAGGCATTCCTTTTTTGGCCCCAACATTGTGGGAATTGAAGCGGGAAGAATGAATGCTTTTTAGTTCGAAAAACAGGTGGTGGATAATTGTTGGGTGAATGTAAGCCAAAACAGGTAAAAAATCCTCTTTAAAGACTAAAAAATTCAAAAAAGTGAAAGAAAAAAAGACTACCAAAACATTAAGCGTATACAATTTTCAGGTTATTTGCTGAAATTTGTTTCTACTCACAGGGAAAGCTACAGATAAACTGAGGCGAAACGTAACGAAACTAAAAAGAATTTTTTTGTTACGCAAACAAATACCTTTAGCAAAGGAAAAACCAGATTCCTCTGTTTGGAGCTTTAATGTTTGGTGTTGTTAGGTTTCCCTCCACCTTTCCACCATTCACTACGGCAGCGCATAGTTGTCGGTATTTAACATAAAATCTGTTGTTAATTTTTATACGAAAAATTCCAGCTTTTTATTTCGCTCCAAAATAACATTATTTTAACGGTTAGTAAAATAGCATAGCATGGTTGGCATGAAATAGAATAGATTAAAGGCATGTTTGGGCGTGTGTGTGCGCACTAAATGGTAGTAACTAGGTATGGCAATAACCCAAGGGCGGGAATGTTAGCTTTAAATATATAGAGTAAACCAAATAGCAAACATATAATGTATGTAGTTTGCAAGGTATCCTTATGGACCTCACAGAAAGGAGTGCAAGAGTAAATATCGAATAGTAGGGTAGTGTATGAAAAAGATGGAGGGCATCTAGGGACCAATTTGTTAATTTGCTTTCAAATAAATTCAAATGAGAGTTCGCTTGAATGGACTTTATGTTCAGCGGAAACAAAATGCGAAGGTTTATAGTCTCGTCTTCGCAGACGAGCTAATGAAAAAATGGGTATAGACCATCTGAATGGAGCCTCCATAGATGATCTGAAGGAGTCTCAATAGAAGATCTGAAGGGATTTATGGACGAGCTGAGTGGAGTCACTATAGACGAGCTGAGGGGTGTCTCTATATACGAGCTGAAGGGAGTCTCCATAGACGAGCTGAGGGGAGTCTTTATAGACGAGCTGAGTGGAGTCACTATAGACGAGCTGAGGGGTGTCTCTATATACGAGCTGAAGGGAGCCTTTACAGGCGAGCTGAGGGGAGTCTCTTTAGACTGAAGAAGCTGAAGAAAGTTTTTGTTGAATAGATTTAAATGGAGTCTTTACAGGCGAGCTGAAGGGAGTCTTTACAGACGAGCTGATGGGAGTATTTTTAGACGAACTGAAGGGAGTCCTTATATACGAGCTGAAGAGAGTCTTTGCATACGAGTTGAAGGGAGTCCTTATAAACGACCTAAAGACGAGCTACGGGGAGTTTTTATAGACGAGCTGAGGAGATTCTTTATAGACGAGCTGAGGCGAGTCTCTATAGACGAGCTTTATGGTCTTTATAGACAAGTTGAAGGGAGTCCTAATAGGCGAGCTAAAGGGAGTCTTCATAGACTTCCTAGATGATGGGAGTCAACCAGGGTGCATAAACC
This sequence comes from Musca vetustissima, assembly GCF_032173495.1. NCBI lineage: Eukaryota > Metazoa > Arthropoda > Insecta > Diptera > Muscidae > Musca > Musca vetustissima. The sequence continues at coordinate 31,680 of NW_026873374.1, forward strand.
AGTGTCCCCGCTTATATACCCGTTTTCTGCGTTTTCGTGTTTGTAAGTCATCTCATATGATGGACTCTCCGTTACTATTACATACTTGTTCTTCTTTTGAGAATTTTCAAGCAATTCCGTTTTAGTTTGTTTAAAATAAGTGAGCCAAAAAATCTGTTGCCTTTTAATTCAAAGTAAGCTTAAAAACTATTCCTGTAAACATTTTAAAATAAATATTCGTAATGGAAATGTTTGCCCCTAATTCCCTAGCTCCGTAATCCTTTTTAATTATTATGTTTTTCAATTTAGTTTATTAAAATACTACTACATACGTATATAAATTCAACTTAGTTCGTTGAAAATACACTAAAGCTTATAAAAATGTATAACCTTGCTGGTGCAAGACGGTAATAAACAGCGTTAGGGCATCCATGCTAATAGCAATGTTGTATACGATAAATTCCAACTGGCCAAAAACACAATGCTGCTGGAGTCTTATAGCGGAAGCAAAGCAAAACATACTTAATACAAATAAACTTTATTAACTTGGCTTATGTTGAACAAATGGATGAACGAACAAACGAACGAAAAACAAAATAAATAAACAAAATCCCAACACATTTTGTGCCCATGCGGAATAACAGCAACAAAAGTCTTCACCAGCTTGGAATATCGGATATTGCTGCCAAACAAAGAAGAACTTTCATTGGCTATAACATAAAAATGCACATGAAGACACTAAACTACGCTAACGGATAACAAATTATCAACACCGTCGTCATCGTTCTCATCATCATAGTCATTGGAATTTTCTTCATCAACGTCAAGGTAAAACCAATATTTGTTTGATGGAGGGCAGGAAGACCAGCCAACAGCAACATCAACAATATCAAATGTTAACTGGATGGAGTTGGATTATTTTTCCTAACAAAACCCGCGAGGTATCCTTGTCAGTGTAGTATTTACTCACACACACAACACAGAAATGAACGATTTATTCGTTTTCTCACATTTTCGATTTAGCTGCTGATGTTCTGCTTTGTGTTAAATTTTATTACGCAATATAATGGGTTGTCATGGAATGAAAGAGGAAATGTGGCATTAAATGTATGAAAAATGTATTCCAAAATAAGGGTTCTTTGGAGAAAAAAATACTTTTCCGGTAAATTCCGGATTTTGGTACTACACAAAATGTCCCTATATCCTTCTTTAGGTCCTAGGGAATTGTGAGGTAAAAACAAACTTGGCCTTAGCATCAGAGAAATGTCTTCATTACCCAATGGAAACGTTCATAAGAAAAGCTGTTATATATACCAAAAACATCGTTTCAGAATTGTTCCGAGGAATGGAAGAGGGAGGTAATGGAGAGGGAGGTAATCTCCCTTTCAATAACAACCCTTATATGGAGACTATCCCCAAAAGGGGGGGGCGTATATTAATAATTTTTAGTACGGAGATTTGCTACCAAATTGGAATCTAAAATACCGATTTACATACAATTCAATTGAAAATTTGGAGGTACCTTTATATGGGGCCTACCCCAAAAATTGGACCAATCCCTTAAGTTCCGAATATTTGGAGAGTACAGTAATGTGGGTGATACCCGAAAAAGTGAACTGATACTGATCATTTTTAGTAGGGAGATTTCGTATCAAATGGGAATCGAAAATACAAAATTAAAACCATCTCGGTTAAAAAATGTGGATAGGCTTCCCAGGGGGATCTGGTACCCAAGGAGAACACAACATACAAATTTCCAGTTTCAAAAACTTGTCTAAAATCTCCAAATTACTCCAAATTTGAAGATACTATTTTATGGGGGCTATCCCAAAACGTGGATCGACAAAGCCCATCTTCGAACTTGACCTGTCTGCAGACAAAAGACAACTCTAAGCAAAATTGCAGCTATCTATCATAATTCCTTCAGAAGATGAACGGACATGGATAGCTGCAAAATTGCAGCTATCTGTCATTAATCCTCCAGAAGATGGACGGACATGGATAGATACTTTATAAGGACGTAATGACAAAATTAATATACCCTCCATACTATGGTGGAGGGATAAAAAATTTACATTCGATAGGACATTTTTCTATAGGAACAAATCCGCAGAGAAGATTTAATAACCTGCACCAACACCTCGCAAAATTCAGCGGAAATACCATAAGGAATATATACTCTTGATCAAAATAGAATTCTTTGGCGATCCGTCTCTCTGTCATATTACGGTACGTCAAAATTATTGATATTTTGGGAAGTTCGTAACAAATTGACTCTAATTCGGATCTTCATTTTGTAGATAATATCCATTCCAAAAATTACAATCATTGACTGGATAGGGATTTTGTTCTATATTTTGATTGGATATGTTGGGTTCTCATTGGTTGTCAAATTCTACCACCAAAACTTTAACATGCCACAGTCCTCACATGCAAGGTTAGGTATTTGGAATGTCCTCCATTAACGACACAAAAGTTGGACGGAATTAAAAAATTTTTAACTTGCCATTAAAAATAATTTTTCCTCAGGCAATACGGATATTTACTAATAAATGTTCTCGGTCAATGGAAATACTACATGATGATTTTTCATACGGGATTGCGAAGTAATTAACATAGGTACATGCATTCGCATAGTCCCCATATTTGGCCCCATTTTTTTGGCATAATGAAATTTCTAACCTCTAAAAGCCTATTTTCATTTCCAACCGAAATGTAGATAATTCTATATTCCGGGTTTAACATTGTTTCTATGTAGATTTATATTTTACCGCTATTATATCCACCAATATATGTTCAGGTGGAGGTATTTTTCTTAAACAAACATATTTATTCAGAAAGTTACTTGTTCTACATATAAAAAATATTTGTCACAATCTCAAAAATCTGTGTTTCAAAGAAAAATTTTACCTCTCAATTCACCCATCACAACCGTATGTTCCATCGAAAATTCACAATACATACCATACCATACGGTACATAAAACATACTTTTAGCTATACATTATTCTGTATTCGCTGATATCTCTACCACTCTGTAGAGTGGTAGTTGATTGTGCGTTCAAACTCATAAATCCCTCGAGTGCTAACACAAATATAAAGAGGATAAATGTACACTAAAATAAATATATAAACAGAACAGAAAACAGTGTACCACGGTGTGTGTACGTATGTCTACTGAGATAAACATTCATAAACAATATCACACACATACACCAAATCATCCTTATTTAACAACATACACCGTGTGTGGATCACACACACACACCTCGACATTATTCCAGGCATCAAAGTTAAGTTATTTTGTGGGTCGGTTAAAGTACGTGTCCTTTATTCCTGAAAAGGGGATCAAGTACAATGTCGTTATATAGAGGAAGACAATGTATATGTGAGTGTGTCCGTGTTTATGATGTGAAGGTTTAGGGCTTGAATGGATTTATTGGAAATACTTGAAATTAGAAAAGAATAACATTGTCTCTCGTCTTTTTTCATTTTTGACATGGAGGCTTTAAGTTGTTGCAACTGTATTTCGGGAAAAAAACAAGATACGATATCAAAAGAAACAGTTAGTATGTGTCAATGAACAGCAGGTTTAATATTCGTAACATACTGTGTATTTTGCAACATTTAAATTCAAAAAAAAAAAAAGATCTGAAGTATTATGGAGTTCTTGGTTTAATGGCAACACACTCACCCTCATATAAAGTCTATCATTCCCATTGCAATACGCTGTAATATTCTTCGGAGACCCCTTAAGCATATATTCGTACTCAAAGTCTGCTGAAATCACGACAGAACTAAAAATATAAAATAAGTTTTAGATTATAGAATATTTTGTATTGGACACGGTCCTTATTTGCTCAATATACTTCCATATATCGCTCCACTATAAGGCTACCGACCTTTAAATATTGTGAAAGTCCAAACCACATTTTCGAATTAACTGTAATTTAAAATCTTGATTTTCGGACGATGAAGAATTTTTTTCAAATTGGTACCCAATTTGACAAAACCTTCATACAAATTAATCCATTTTCGTCATCGCCTTCATTTTAAAGACCCAATACCCAATTAAGGAATTTTTAAGGTCTTAGGCGCATTTCCTTCCAACCCTGGAAGCCAAAAAACTCGTTCTCAGAAATTGTTTATTCTTTTACATAGTTCCGACAAATTGTAGGTATTTTTAAGTTTCGAACCGAAGTAAATATATTTGCCACTCCGTGTTCTGGTTCTGGGTAGGCAAACATTTTTTTTTTTTCAAAAATTTTCGATATAGTCCATGTCTTATCTTTGAAGATCCTGACCTCGCTTAAGGCTTTATAATAGTCCTTGTCACAATTCCCAACAGAAATGTATGAAATTTCGATTTCACATGCAGGATCCGCTCCTTACCTGCATTTCTCTCTCGTCGTAACTACAAATTGAAAGTTTATCTATTGACATTCCGGGGTTTTGGAGTGTAAAAATTATGACATAATCTGCCTGTGAAGGTTCATTTTGATACTAGGGTAAATTTTTTGTGTGTGTTTTTTTTTTCTTTTTTGGTAACTACATCACATGGTGCAGGAACCGTCCTATTGCTAATTTGACATTTTGAGTTTTTTTTTTTAATTTAGGCCCATTCAAGGTATACCCACCTTGGATGATCCGCACTATTTCCAGTATTTTAAACGTTTCAATCTTCAAACCAAACTGACTGCAATTTGCCATACCACATTTAGGCATAGCCTCCATATTAGGTATTGTAATAGTCCAATGCACATTTTCCAATCGAAGTGGCTGTTAATGGACATTTGGAGTTCTTGGTGGGTTAAAAATATATCCTCAGAAACTTTTCAATGTAGATTCATGTTCATAGTCTCCATGTCAAGGACCCACCTCAATTAGGGCATTTGATGACCCTAGGCGTTTTCTCCAATTTTACAAATACGGATATTTTGACGTAGTTTCTATATAGATGTCCGACCTATGTACATTTTACAAGCGATATAAACAGCACTTTCAGAATAAAATACCTGTTATAAGGAACAGATCAATATAGATCCAGGTTTTGACATAGCATCCAAATAAAGGTCCAGTTCCATTTTAGATATTTTGATGGTCCACAGGTAGTTATTTAAATTTGGTTTTCGGACTCTTGTTTTGCAAAAGAGCTCTTCAGCATATCCCAAGGTCCATATTCAACATGTGTAATTTACTATCGGAAATTGTCTATCCTACTTGTCTGTTATTAGGAATTTTGTTTTCTCTGAGGAAAAAACATACTGGCAAAAAAATTTAATGCAGGACCCATTTTAAGTGTTTATAACGAAGACCGTAAAAAGTTTGGCCTGGTCCAATTTAGTGGCCTTTATACTTGTAATATTTTTCTTGTGTTTGTACACTCTGTCTGAAATCAGTGATGATTTTTCAGGATATCTATTCTGTTACATTTCCGTAGAAGCATTTACCTACCTATCAGTTTTTATTTACTGATTCTAAAGAAAAAAATATTCATTAATTCTCTTGAAGCTGAAGTATATCCACAAATTTAGATCTATCCCATGGTAGAGGTATTAAAAATTTAGACACCATTTTCATTTCATTCTTAAGTAACATCGCACCTTGATAATAAAAGGCACACACACAAACACTGATAAATGAACGCATGCATTTGTTTCTCATATCGAAAAGAAAATATCAAACTACCCTGAACTGATTGGCTGGCCATCATTCAGCATTCCTCTTGGCATTTATGAACTTTTCCAAATGTCAATTTGAACGAAAATTTCAACTCAATTCAGGCCATGGCATGTCAGGACACCATGTCATACTTCAAAACTTGACTATCAATATTCTCACATTGGGTAGGTTATACTGTTGCAGCAAACAAAATCCAACAACAAAAAACAGAAGGTTATTTGTTTTGTTGTTCGTCGACCGAACGTTTGGGTTTTATACATTGGGGTTCAATTAAACTTTTCAAATAAATCAAGTAACAGCTGCAATACCTTTTTGGTTTTGTAGCTTTCCGTACCTTCCCCCTTCCTCCCTAGGCGGCTCCATAATTCTTAAAACAAACCATGAAAAACTTTATTTTTTTCTTTTGACCAGTATTTGCGGAATCGTTTGCACACTTTTGAATAAATATGCACGAAAATGTGAAATAATAAATTTTGAATGGGGCCAGATGTAAAAACAAAAAAAAAATATCGGTTACACTCTCGCACACACACATAGTTACATTGTTGTAACTTTAGTAAGCTTAAAAGCGTAAAATATGGCCTTATCCCTAGTCCCATTGCTGTCCTGGAAGCGAAGTTAAGCTTTTTGATTTGAGATACTTTATCAATGTTAACATTATGATATTTGAAAGGCACCTCTTACCACACCACCACACCGACACCTCACTATCGTTGCCGGTGCCTATCCCCTTAACGCTTAACTTACTGCCGTTGCATTTACCAAAGGACACTAAACGTATTGAAACTATAAACCAAGACACTATAATTCACTAGACATTAGATTTGGTTTTGCCATGGTGGTCGTCTCCAATGGCAAAGGAGGACACGCAGCAACGAAACTACAAGCAGCATAATATATATAGTCTCCCAAGAATACTTCACAATATTGTTGCTTTTGTAGAACACATAAATCCTTATCGATTTCCCACAACAACAAAAACAACTATCGAGCAAAAGTAAAAATAATCGAAATAAATACTAAGAAAAATAATGTCCTTGTTGGTAAGATGAAAGAAAACAACGTCGAAGCAGAAGAAGTCAACAATGCAAAAAAAAAAAGAAATTCTCTCATTGTGTGAGAAATGAGGAAAAAAGTGCTGCTCGAAAGGACTCTTCAAGTATAATGGAAGGAAGAAGAAGTCTACATGTGTATGCATTTAAGTATCCTTGCCTTGAAATGAATAGCAAAAATAAAAACGGAAAACCATTGTCAACAATTTATGACAAAACATGCAACAAGAAAATGAAAACAAAAAGTCATAATGATTTATTTGTGCAATAATATTGGTTTCTGAAATGTCCTCAAAGCGTAGTCATGATCTTGAAAATAAATGAAAACAACAACTAAATACGCAACTAAGGAGGAGACTTTGCAATTAAAAAAAAATATTTTAGACGGTTTAAGGAAAATTTATTATTGGAAAATGTTATTAAGAAGTGCGAATATTATTTTGAATACAGTGGTTAGGATACATAATTGAAGCATATTGATGATGTCCTTTTTACCCTATATTGGAATATTCCTAAACAGAAATATTTTTTCTAGAGACGTATATTGAGAGGATTTTTCCTAATCTCACACAACTACACTATAAATTAAGATATCAAAAATAAGCAATTGGCTCTCGTCAGGTCTGTGGCCTGAACATAATTTGATGGTGATCGAACAATTAAACGGCCTTTGGTGCACTATTTAAATTAAATCGGCTGAAACTATATATGGGAACTATATTTTAACAGCATTCAATCAGATCTGATACTCGCCCTCCAATACATATTGCCTTATATTAGGTTGGGGAAAAATAAATCCATTATGTTTTCGGCAGATGGCTGTACTGATAGATTTATTGTAAAGTATCGATCTAACATTTGACATTTCGCAATAAAAAATTATTTTGCTTTTTTTTGTTCATTCTGTTGTGAGTTACAGGGTGTTAAAAATTTAAATGAACAAAAAAACAATTCGGTACATTTTTCAGTTTTTATTTGAGAAAGGCGAAAATGCAAGTCAAGTGGTTAAAATTGGGAATGCAATTTTGGTTTCGTAGATTTCGTTCAGGAATTTTTAATGATAAAAACGAACCTCGCGCAAGTAGGCCGGTCGTCGAAAATGTCGATAAAATCAGAGAAATAATCGAAGATGACCGGCATGTTAGCTGTCGTAACATCACTCAGGTGCTAAAAATCTCCCTTAAAACTATTTTAAACCATTTACAATTGATCAGAAACGGCCAGAATTAGCCAACAGGAGAAGTGTCGTGTTCCACAAGGACAACGCTGGGCCACACACATATGCAGTGACTCGATAGAAACAGCTGGAGCTTGATTGGGAGGTTTTAATGAATCCGCCATACAGTCCGGACTTGGCATCAAGCGATTATCATCATTTTCTTGCAGGACTTCTATGAGAGGGACATTATGAACTTACCTTTAATATGGAAACAAATCATACAACAAAACGGTGCATATTTGTACCAAATCGGACATACCGAAGCATGTTAAATAAAGTCCTATAGTCCGTATAAAAACAATAAATTTCTTTTTCTCCAACCTTATATATGAGAGAGAGAATATATAAGAACTTAAGGATTATATTTGGCGATTTTAACCAAATTTGGCACGCCTCGCTCTAGGGTGTGTCAACTTTAAATCAAGAAGTATAATGTTATTTGTGCTACAATTACAATTACCTAACTTGATCCAATATTTACTGACAATCATATTGTCGTTGCGACTATGTGAGTTATAGCTGAATCAGAACCGATGTTTGCCAATAGTAATAGTATTCGTCCTTGGGGCAATGATAGGTGGTGTGTAAAATTACGTTACAAATATACAGAATGGCAGGACATTCTTCAGTCCACATAAATGGTAAAAAATCATGGTTTTCAAAAATCCCAGTTATTTTAACTTTATTTTTTAAAGAAAATATTGGACGACATAAAAAATCATAAAACAAAATCCAACTAATTAAGTTCGGCTGGACCGAACTATTTATACCATCTACAATGAGGTGGATATTTAAAACATCATTAATCGTCATTAATTGCGGGTTATGACAGTCCAATTTTTGGTACGAAGATATGAGACAGCTGAATACGTTATCCTGAAAAGTAGACCGAAGTCGATATTTTTTGTAGGGAGATTCGGTATTCATTGGAACTCAAGCACCAAATTACAGTCAATTCGATTCAAAAATGTGCCCAAAATAATGGGGCGTGGCGTTACATGTGGGACGTACAAGTAAATCAATGTTCATAATTTTAATAGAAAGATTTGGTACCAAATGAGTCAATTCGGTTGAAAATTTTGCCCAAACTCTCAAAAATACCGAAAAATGGGATCTATCATAAAAAGTGGGCCGATTTTTAGTAGGGAGATTTTATTTTCAATGAGAATTCCAAATACTAAATGAACAGCCTTTTTGCTTGAAGAAGTTGTCCAAACTCCCAAAAATACAGAACAATGAGGAGTATCGTTTTATGGGAACTATCATAAAAGTGGGCCGATATCAATAATTTTTGGTAGGGAGATTTGGTACCCAATGTGAGCTATACTCTGCGTGGACCGATATATAGCATTTTCAATACCAAACATACTAGGAGTAGTAACTATGTATGTGTAAAATGTCAATGCTACTTTATCATACATATTGCGGGTCCTATCGTGATTTCAACAGATGGACAGACAAGAGGACATGCATAAATCAGCATATATTTTTAGCTGTACTTATGGTGGAGAATATGATATGCTTTTGATGTTGGAATCTTTGAGGTTTTTGAAAGGATCCGAAAAGTATTAGATTTTGCGAGTTCGTACACAAAATGGCGAGATCGGGAACTATAGTCTTCCCTGCCATACGAACATTGCCATACATTCCCCACTAATAAATGTATGTTTTTTATAAACAAACTGGGATTCAGCCTGATTATTTTGCAAAAAGAAAATACAAATGGTATCCCAAATAACCCGCCTACACTCCTGAAGGTATCCCACAATTTTTTTTGCCTGAAGTCTTGGGAGAAGCTCGAAAAAGGAAGGAGAAAATCGAATCATTGTTCACCACGACATTGAGAGCTTTTCTCACCCATCTGCTCATTTCAGTGCCATTTTGACTTGTTAATCAATGAATTCGTTTTATTCGGGCATATAAAGCAAAAATGCGTAGCCAGTGATTGTCGTAACTGGGAAGCGTTGTGAGGTTTACTATCGAAATATTGCAATATTGAGTGGAAGTTTGAAGTACTTTAAGAGTAGAAATCGATTTGTCATATAGAAATAGTTGACATGTGAAGGATATCCAAAAGGACATAAAAACTTTTCGTAATTTGATATAATTCCAATCTTACACATAACCGCCATACAGTTTAAGCACTTTTTCATTTATTTGATCTCAGGAATTTTGAAGGTCTAGAACCGGAATTTTGGCAGAAAATATTTTCTTTGGAAAAATGTTTCATTGAAGATATAAAAGCGTTTGATCCATCCGAACTAATCGTAATTTTTAGCAGCCTGGCCTTAATTTTCAGCAGCCAGACCTTAAAGGTTTTTTTTCATTACATGGTTGTGTAGGTCCCGCCCAATTTTTTGGTATTTTGAAGATTTTAGTCGCATGTCCTCAGGTCTAGCCTTAGCATTTTGAGTTACTGATGATTTTTTTATTTCAAAGCCCACTTTCAAAGGTCAAACTTAATTTATCTTAAAAATCCTAACCTAATTTGGAATATAAGTGGTTTTAATATGGAATTTAATTTGTTCAGAGTATAAAAAGCTCCTAACAGAGAATTTAAAGTATAAATTTATATTTTGATGATATGATATATGAGGGTCCCTACCCACTCTTGAGTATTTTGAATGTCAACCTCATTATAGATTTATAATACGTTCGGCGAGATTAATCTTAACGACGCTATTACTCGCTATTTATTGAACAAGGGTGTCATTTTAAAGGACCTCTTGGATTCTGCAAAACTTTGCAATTTTTCTTTTATCGAATTTTCAAGGAATATATTTGTGTGCTCGATGTTATGTCTAACGAAATATCTTTTATTTTTCATTTACTAATCACAACTATAACGGCATCATTTTTATGCGATATTTTTACGTATGTACAATTACTATATTTCGGTAGGAAAATGTTCTTAGTGTTTTCTTAAAAGATATCTAAGAATATATCGAAGGTAATTTTATACTACATATAAAAAGTATTTTTTATGTGAATTTATAAGTGTTCTCCATAAAATATATTCTTAATTTAGATCTAATAATCCAAAGATTCCTACCAATAATCTTATAATAATAATATCCCATGACTCCTACTTTCATAAAAATTCCACATGACCATAATAACCTGGAAAAAATGGCAGGAATTTGTTCGTTATCCTTCTACACTCACTGTATTCCGCTGATACCCTGTGTAACCCAAAAGGAGATCAACGGAAAAAAAACAAAAGCAACAAAACACAATTGTTTTCCTTTCACATACCAACACGATTACAAGACGAAGTAGAACAAAGAAAAAAAAATGAATATAAAATCACAAGAAAAAACAATGGTATTAAGTTTTTTTCTTCGTCATCTTATCCTTCGACCACGCTGTAGTGGTCTGGTCCTTCTTCTGATGTTTATTGTTGTTGTTGCTATGGCAAATTGATTTAATGCATAAACTTTGCTTTTAATATTCTTTACTCCTTCGCCTTATGGCTTCAATAAAGTTGCAAGGTGGGGGTCATATACGGGCGGGCAGGTTGGTGTGAGAAGCACAGTCTGATAGTTGTTTCCTTCCACCTTTCCTTCCCTTTTTTTTGAGTTTTCCTTCTTGCAAATCCTTTGAAGTAATAACAGCGGTGTGTGTGTGGTTATTTTCTTTAGTTGTTTTACTTTTTTAAAAAAGATTTTTTTCGAAGAATTATTTTATGGAATTTTATGGCTGGTATGGTATGTTGCTGCTGCTGCAGCTATTCGTTGGGGTTTAAGTTTTTATGTCATTGACAATTTATTTTTGTTTAACCGAACCGCACACACTTTACACACAGAGCAGAGCGACCGAACGGCCGCCCACCTCCATTGGGGGTTTTTATGCTATTTCCCTGAAACTTTTTTATTTGGTTTTAGTTTCAAGTTGAAGGAAGTTTTTCCTCCTCTTATATGCATTTTCTTTTTTTGTAGTTGTTGTTGTTGCTTTGCCAAGATAAACATGAACATTTTTGTCAATATTTTTTAAGCTTGCAAAGAATTTTCTTCTTATTTATGAAGAGCGAGAGAAAGAAGTTAGTTTTGAGTAGTTTTAACGCTAAGCCATGGATGACTCTAGGGTTGGATCAGGTTAAAGGGAATTTCACTTTGCGTTCTGGGTTTGGTTTTTTGTTCTTTCTTGTTTTTGTAGTTAAAAATGATTTCCTTCCTTGGTAAGTCTTGTACGTAATACCAAGTTACTAATCTGTTGTTGACAGCTGTCATAAGTTTTAGAATGTTTACAAATTCAATTATGAAAAATATCTTTTGTTTGAAAATGGGAATGAAAAAAATAATTATTTCTCTAAGTTTAATTTCAACAATTAATCTAAGAATAATAAAAATAATATTTTTTAAAAAAACCCACATTAAAGTAAAAATAATTTCTCTTTTCTTTTTGCAGATGATGAAAACTCCCACATACATGCCATACTTACCAATGACAACCTAATCGATGGCACCATTGAAACACCCACTGAACAATATTATATAGAACCATCACACCGCTATTCATCGGATCTGCATGAATCGGGTGTGCACACGATTATCTATAAGTTAAGCGATGTAGATCAGCCATCAAAATCATCAAAGGCCGAACACTGTGCCAGTGAGCGACTCAAACGTAGTATGTTAATGGATGACCTGAAACGAAGAAAGATCAATGAAAATGGAGATGAAGAGTTGAGAGGAGGCTTTGGTGGTAATTTGAATTCACAAACAAAAGAACGTGTCAAAAGATGGCTGCCAGAAGAGGTAAGTTATCACAAAAACTCTAAAAATAATATTTTTATAGGACAAAGAAAAAAATTGCTCATCCAATAAAGGATACTTTTTCCACTATGGGAGACTTTTCGTCTGTAACTGAGGAAGACTTTTCTCTATAGAAAAAATGTTTCAATTGAAAAAATTTCTCTGTTACTGAGGAAACATTTTTTCTTTAGAAAAAAAATCCTCAGTTACGGAAGAAGACTTTTGTATAGAAAAAAATCAGTTACTGAGCACAATTTTTTCTATAAAAAGTCTCAATTACTCAGAATAGTTTTCTTCTATAGAAAAACATTCTCAGTTACTGAGGAGACTCTTTTCTATAGAAATAAATTCTCATTTCGTGAGGAGATTTCTTCTCAATAAAAGAATATTCACAGTTACATTGTCGACTTTTTCTATAGAAAATCGTTCAGGAATAAGGGAGATTTTTTCTACAGAAAAACAATTCGTCGGTTACTTAGGAAAACTGTTTTTTCTATATCCTCAATTTCTGAGTCAGGCTTGTCTGAAGAAAAATTCGTCAGGAACTTTTTCTGAGGATAACTTTTTGTCTATAAAAAATAGTCAGAACTTCTTCCTAAGGAAGACCTTTTTATGTAGAAAAAATAATCGTCAGGACTACTTCATGAGGAAGACCTTTTTTCTTAGGAAAAAAAATCTTCAGAAACCTGAGGAAGAGATTTTTCTATTGAACAAAAAAATCAGGGTCCTGAGGAAGAATATATAAATCACCAGGATCCTAAGGAAACATTTTTTAAAGAAAAATTGTCAGTACTACTTCCTGAGGGAACCCCATATTTTTAGGGATGCTTCCTGAGGAAATCTATTTTTCTATTCGAAAAATTCGTCAGGAATGCTTTCTAAGGAATTATATTTTCCTATATAAAAAAATCGCCATGAAGCTCCCTGAGGAACCCCGTTTTTCTATAGGAAAAAATTCGTCAGGAAAGGTTCCTGAGGAAGTTTATTTTTCTACAGAAGAAAAAAAATCGTCAGGAAAGCTACCTGGGGAACTCTGTTTTCCTATACAACAAAAATCGTCAGGCTTCTCGAGAAAGTCTCTTTAAAAATCGTCGGGAATGCTTTCTGAGGAAGTCTATTTTTCTATCGAAAAAATGCATCACGAATGCTTCCTGAGGGAGTCTCTTTTTTTAGAGAAAAAAATCGTCAGGAATGCTTTCTGACGAAGTCTCTTGTTCTATAGACTTCAGGCATGCTTCCCGAGAAAGTCTCTTTTTCTATAGAAAAATTCGTCAGAAATGCTTCATATTCTATAGAAATAATTCTTTAGGAATTCTTCCTGAGGAAGTCAGTTTTTTATAGAAAAAATCGTCAGAATTCTTCCTGAGTTCTTCAAAAGCTCGTCGTCAGGAATACCTGAAAAATAATTTTCTTTATCATTATATTGGTCTTATAAATTTTGAAATTTGATTTGCATTTGATCTAAGGATTTTCTCCTAAAGTCATTATCCTTATTAAGACTCAAAAATACAAATAATTGCATATCAAATTGACTTCTTTAGCATTTCGCATATCATCATCTTCTTCAAAATATTCTCACGTACAACACTCATCAGACTATGTTATTATTCAGCAGACACAGAAAAAAGAACATCATTACCTTTTGCTTTGTTTTTGTTGTTTCCAGCTGACAGGATTTTAGGTACATATGTCTGTCTGTACGATATCCGTACTCAAAGTCAAATAATTCTTCGAGACATATTCGATAATATATTGTCTGTTGTGTTATGAAAATTTGCATATTTTCGTGACTTATGTATAGAGAGTGTGTGGGTGACACACACACGTTTCTGAAATTCTTGGTTTTTGCATTTTTTTTATTACTTCCACTTTTTTGTGAGTTTGTCACCATCCAATAGAACAGAGGCATTGATGCTGTTGACGTTGGAACAACACTTCTTGCCCAAATATTAAATATCCTTAAAAGGCCGTATTATTGAGTGCAGGTGTTCGTTTTTGTTTTTTTCTGACAGAAGAGCAGTCAGCCACATAGCCATTTACTGGCTTTAAGTGGTACTATTTGTCAATTCGTTTTTAAATATACATTTTAAACGTCAATTGTCCCTGGTGTACATGTATAATCAACTTTGGGTATTTTACACCATTTCCAATATGAGAAAAATAGGAAAAGAGGTAGCTCAGTTACTGAAGAATTTACTTCTATTAAAAAATATACTTCCTCAGGAATGCCTGATTTCTTTTTTATTTAAACTTCCTCAGGCAGTCCTTACGATTTTTTTTCTATAGAAAGTTCCTGACATTCTTGTCCACAGAAAAAAAGAAGCTTTCCTGACTATTTTCTTTTAGAAACAAATCTTGAAGGGCAGTTCAATGAGGCAATATAAGTCTTTTTATAAAAGAATTATTCCTCAGGCATTCCTGACGACGATTTTTTGAAGAACTTCTCTATAGAAAAAGAAACTTCCTCAAGCAGAATTCCTAACGAATTATTTCTTTAGAAATATAGGCTTTCTCTGGAAGCATTTCCGATGAATTTTTCTTTAGAAAAGCGGACTTCCTCAGAAAGCATCCTGAAGATTTTTTCTATAGAAAAAAGGACTTCATCATGAAGTAGTCCTGAAAATTTCTTTTTCTATAGAACTATTTTTTAACTATTTTTTATAGAGGAACGTCTTCCTTTTTTAGAAAAATGGACTTCATCAGCAAGCATTATTAACGTTTTTTTAGAAAAAAAGGCTTCTTCAGTTTTCCACAGAAAAAAAGAAAAAATGAAGCATTCCTTTAGAAAAAATCATCCTCAGGAAGAGCCGTCCTTACGAATTTTTTCCATAGAAAATCTCATCCTCAGGAGTCATTCCTGAAGATTTTTCTATAAAAAGGGGCTTCGTCAGGTTCCTGTCGAAGTTTTTTTCTGCAGAAAAAAGGGGTTTTAGGTTTTCTATAGAAAAACTAAATTCACCAGGCAATTCTGTTCTCTTAGGCATTCCGAAAAAAAATCTTCAAGTTTCTGACTTATTGGTTTTCTTTCCTCTGAAATGGGGTTTCTGATTTTTTATGGCAGTATGTTTTCGAGTGCATTGTACCTTCAATATTCCCGTGTATATTTCGTATTTGTTTCCAACACTCTTCAATGTTCTCCCCCTAGAACACCGAACACCATTGTCGCGCCCCACATGTACGTGTGTAGTTGTTTTGATTGACAGTTAATTTACAAAAATTTACATAATAGAGTCAAATACAATTTTCATGTGTTTCGTTTTTTCGCTCTCTTCATTTTGTCCCTGGTGGTGATGTTACACGAACTCCAGAGGATGTCAATCCATTTGAGCAGCAACGGCAACACTTGTGCCCCACCAAAAAACCGAAACAGAACAAAAAATAAATGAATAAAATTTTATTATTAAAATTTAAATTCGATTTTTTTCTATCGAATGCAATGTAAATGAATGCAAAGCAAGGAAACCAAGAAAAAAAAACACACACACAATTGAATAGAGTTGATTTTATTCAGTTTTTTTCCTTCTTCTTCCACACTTTATTAAAGTACTGGTTGGCATCAGGTGTGGATAATTTAATTTTAGTTTACATTTTATTATTATTATTTTTCGTATAACTAATTTTGATTTTCAGTACAAAAATAAATAGAGTGGAAATGTATTCGATAACAATTGCTCTTAAAAATATTTCCTTTGCTATATATCCAAATTTTTTAACTAAGGATTTTAATCAGTTCAAATCTCCATTCTAAATCCCACATATGCTTTAATTGAATAAATCGTTATGTAAAGATATATTAAACAATAAATTAAAGTCGAATCGATTAAATAGCCATGCTAAATACAAAACACAACAACTAAACTTTGATGTGGTCTTGTAAGAAATCATTCTCCCCAAAGCCCCCCTTCCTTTCCACTTTAACCCAAGGAATTAAATTGTCAGCTACTTATTCATGTATTGATGTCCTCATCGATTACATGAACATATTTAACTTTACTTTGGATACCCTCAGTACCGCACACACACAAAGATACAATAGCAACAAATATGTAAATTCATTTGGTTAGAAAACGAGGTCAGTTGTTACAAAATTGCATATATACATACTCATACAACAGAGCGAGAGAGACAAATACGCATATATTTATATGTATGTATGTTGTGATTTTTTGTGTCTTTACTTCGTTGTGTAAATAGAGGGAGAGGCAGGTACACTCATCCTTTTCGTTTTTCACATTTTCTCTCTATTTATTACTCGGCAAGTACTTCATTATAAGCCTTCAACATGAACGAGTGGTAAAATAATGTTCCTGCCACACAGGGTATACAGTATTAGGTCAATGAAAAGGGACACATGGAACACGTAGCCTCACTGCTTCATATTTATATTATTTTTAGTAACTAAGAGATTTGTGTTATAGGAAAGAGCTTACCCCAATATCTAAGAGACTTTTTTCAATAGGAAAAATGTGTCCCCAAGAAAAAAAATTGTCCTCAGTAACTATGGGAATTTTTTGCTATAGGAACAAACATGTCCCCAATATCTGAGAATTTTTTTTTTATAGGAAAATGGTCTCTCTCAGTCAGGCTTATAAAAAAAAACTTACTACCTCAGGAAAGACTTCCTTAGAAGGATTAACTATAAAAATCATACTACATCAGTCAGGATTCTGACTTTTTTATAGAAAAGGGGGTTCCTCAGAAATAATTCCTCACGATTTTGTTCCTATAGTAAAAGGTTGAAGAATTTCTCCTACATGAAAAAAATATGCCTCAAGGATTTTTTCTACAGAAAAGTCTTTCTAAGACAGACCTGATGAATTGTGTTTTATATGCAAAAAAAGTCCTCAGGAAGGATTTTCAATAAAAAAATACTACAACAGGGAAATTCCTGACGAATTCACGGTATTTTTTCTACAGACTTCCTCAGGAAGATATTTGACGTTTTTTTTCTATAGAAAAAAACAGTCTTCATCAGAAAGAGTTTCTGACGAATTTTTTCTATAGAAAAAAATGACTTTCTCAGAAAAAGTCTACATCAGTCAGGATTCCGACTTTTTTTTATAGAAAAAGAGCCTTCCTCAGGAAGAGTTCCTGACGAATTTTTTTCTATAGAAAAAGAGCCTTCCTCAGGAAGAGTTCCTGACGATTTTTTTTCTATAGAAAAAGAGCCTTCCTCAGGAAGAGTTCCTGACGAATTTTTTCTATAGAAAAAGAGCCTTCCTCAGGAAGAGTTCCTGACGAATTTTTTTCTATAGAAAAAGAGCCTTCCTCAGGAAGAGTTCCTGACGATTTTTTTCTATAGAAAAAGAGCCTTCCTCAGGAAGAGTTCCTGACGAATTTTTTTCTATAGAAAAAGAGCCTTCCTCAGGAAGAGTTCCTGACGAATTTTTTTCTATAGAAAAAGAGCCTTCCTCAGGAAGAGTTCCTGACGATTTTTTTCTATCGAAAGTAAGCCTTTCTCAGGTCCTGACGATTTGTTTTTTATAGAAAAAAGACTTCCACTGGTCCTGACGATTTGTTTTCTATAGAAAAAAGTCTTCGTCTGACGTATTGAAGAGTTCCTGACGAAGTTTTTTTTATTTTTCCCTAGCTACTGAGGAATCTCCTATACAAAAAAGTCTTCCTCAGCAACTGAGGAATTTTTTTCTATAGAAAAAAGTCTTCTTCAACAACCTAAGGATTTTTTTCTGTAGAAAAAAACCTTCCTCAGCAGCTGGGGATTTTCTCTATAGAAAAATCATCAACAATTGAGGATTTTTTATTCAACATGAGGCACTCCTGACATTTTTTATAGGAAAAAGCCTTCATCAGGAAGCATTCTTTAAAAAATTGACATCCTCAACTTCCCGATGATTTTTTCTATAGAAAAACTAGAAGAATGTCTGACATTTTTCTGGCTACCCAAAAAGGACATTTTAATGTTCACTTTAAATTGCAAAAGTTGGCCGTGTATGCCATCCTCACAAGCCAAATACAAAGGGGGACACTAAAAATGACTAAGCGGGCTTAACAAAACTTTTTGTTGATATCAAATAATATAGAAGAAGACCAAAGAGAGAAATGGCCAGAAACAACAACAGAATATGGGTACTACTTGCCTGACTGCCTGCATGCTTAGGGGTAATGGTGGCCAACATATTTTGCTGCCGGTGGTGGTCTGTCCGTTGCTTCGGTCGGCACTGCACAGCAAACTTTGCTGCTTCATTCATTTTTCTCTGTTCTAACATTAGTGGTTGCGGTTGCAATTTCTAACTTTTCGGAAAATGCAACACCACACAATGTGATGAGAAACTAGACAACAGCAACAACAACACCAGCAGCAACAACTGTTAGTAAGGATAACAACAAAGAATACAAATAAAATGAAGAGACGAGAAGAAAACTCAAGTGAATGAGAATGAAATGAATGCATGCAAGCAATGAAACCAAACACATTCACACAAAACATGAAGAATAGAAAAAAATACTTGGCAACGACAACAACAACAGAAACAAAAACCAAAAGAAAGACGATATGAAAGGGTAATTTTTCTTTTGGCCAAATAAATCCAATTAAAACGTCATTTATGTTTTGTTGCCATCGTTGTTGTTGCTGGTGCTGCTGCTTCTGCTTCTGCTGCTGTTAAGAGTGCTTACGGCCCTAAAGTCCCCTCTTTTATTTAAGCTAGTAGACCCCTGGGGCCGCCTAACCACTTCAAACGGGAATAGAAACGTGAATTAAAGAGAAAAAAGACAAAAAACACACACACAGCAAATGAAAACCCTACCTTCAATTTACATTCACCGGAACTGAAAATGAAATAGTAACTGAACCAAGAGGAAAAAAAACGACAAAGAAGAAAACAACTCTAGCTGAAGATGAACACAAATACAATATGGCCTGAAGTGGCTTTATGCCCACCACTGGCAGGGAAGGTTTGTGATATTTGCTTCTGGGGCGGGAGAAGGAAAATATGTGTGGATAGGAAATTAAATCCACGGTTTTAAATTTAATTCCTGAAAAAAGAAAAAGGACTTTGCAAAAAACCCGCGGATTTAATTAAAACCATATAAAAATCCCAGAGGGTGAGGGATTTAATAACCAAAAATTGGATACAAAAATAGATACATTTAAGAGGAACTGATGAAGACATTGACAAAGAAATCCTCATATACTGAGTTTTTTCTATAGAAAAAAATCAGAAATTTTTGTAGAAGAAAATAAGTCAGCAATGAGTAAGACTTTTTTTCTATAGAAAAAAAAATCGTCAGGAACTGAGTAAGACTTTTTTCTATAGAAAAAAATTTGGCAGGAACTGATGGAGACTTTTTCTATACAAAAACATTTGGCAGAAAATGAGGAAGAATTTTTTCTATAGAAAAAATTTCGTCAGGAATTCTTCCTGAGGAAGTATGATTTTACTATAGAAAAAACAATCGTTAGAAATTCTTCCTGAGGAAGTCTGTTTTTTTCTATAGAAAACAATTCGTCAGGAAATCTTCCTGAGGAAAGGCCTTTTTCCATAAAAAAATTCGTCAGGAATTCTTCCTGAGGAAGGCCCTTTTTCTATAGAAACAATTCGTCAGGCATGCTTCCTAAGGAAGGCCCTTTTTCTATAGAAAAAAATTCGTCAGGAATGCTTCCTGAGGAAGGCCTTTTTTCTATAGAAAAAATTCGTCAGGAATTCTTCTGAGGAAGGCCTTTTTTTCTATAGAAAAAATTCGTAAGGAATTCTTCCTGAGGAAGGTCATTTTTCTATAGAAAAAATTCGTAAGGAATTCTTCCTGAGGAAGGCCATTTGTCTATAGAAAAAAATCGTCAGGAATGCTTCCTGAGGAAGGCTTTTTTTCTATAGAAAAAAATCGTCAGGAATGCTTCCTGAGGAAGGCCTTTTTTTATATAGAAAACAATCGTCAGGAATTTTCCTTGGGGAAGTCCCTTCTTCTATAGAAAAACATTCGTCAGGAATTCTACCTGAAGAAGTCTTTTTCCATTGAAAAAAATTGTTATTTATGTGTATATCCATTTATAAGGCAAAGAGGCTTTTGTTATTCTTTAAATTGTTAGCATTGTGCACATCCTGCAATCAGGATTATATGGTAATGAAGACAAACCTTTCAATTTATTGTTTTCTCCTTTGTACGCCCATCATTTTTAGGCTCAACTGAAACAAAAATAACAAAAACAAAAGCCTCTGGAAATAAGCACATGTGTTTTGGCAAGGATCGGTATAAAAGTACCAATCATCTTTTTGGGAGATTTTACTTTGAACATTGAATGAAAATCCTTTTGCCAATTGTTTCCCCCTGTCATTAATCATTTTGTCCTACAATTTTGGTATCTTTGTTTTTAATTTATTTTCTCATTGTTTTGTTTACATCTCCTCATCATTTTGTTGTTTTTTTTTTTCTTTCCTTGCAGCTGGCTTCATCTGGTGATGGCCATAAAAACGACCCACCGTTGCCTTTGGATTTAGATGTTCCCTACAATGATGACTACAGTATTTACCATAATGCGGATACAAATTCCGAATCCACTTCAACCGGCGCTACATTAGCGAATACCAATAGAGAACAACAGCGTAAAACGCAACAAGCATCTGTGATAACGTGGCGTAATGCTGGCCAGCAGCAACAGACAAAGGTGTCAGATACGTCAGCCAACACTCCACCGCCACCATTTACACCCTCCTCCTCGGCCTCATCATCGTCGACGAAATATAATCGCAACCGCAACATAATTGTTAGTAATTATAATCCTAACAATAATAACAACAACAACAATGGAGACATTTCATACAACAACAATAATGTCAGGAAAACCTATACCAAACATAAAAATATCATTGTCAGCACCTACAACAATCGTTCATCATCAGCGTATGACGATTTCAATGACAACAATGGCGGCGGAGGATTCTTTAACAACAATTGGACCACAATTGTTATGGGTAATGATCGGCCCATACACAAGACCCATGTTGAGATAATAACGAAAAATGGTGCCACCAAAAAACCCAATATCATTGTTAATAATTATAATCCGGAAATAATGATGGCACCTAACCCTCACAATCCGAATTTCAATAGCATGCTGATGACCAGCCTGCTAAGCAATCGTGGTGGAGATTATGGTGATTCGCCGAGTAGTGTGAAGTCATTGTATGATCGGAAAATAACATGTATGTTGTATCTGCAAGCCGATCATACATTTTTCCAGAAAATGGGTTCCGATGAAGCGAGTATAGAGGCGATAACGCGACATGTTCAGCGTGCCAATTCGATTTATAAAAATACGGGTAAGTACGATTTTTTAAAATTATTAAAAGAAAATATTTGTTTATAAAATTATGAAATAAAGAAGTTTTTAAATGCCAGCTGAGGTAGAAAATACTTTCATAATCAAGCTAAGGTAGAATGTATTTCATAGACACTCCAAATCTTTAAACTGTTCAGTCGGTAGACATTATAGACAGAGTTTTGCTCTGTTTTCCCCCTGCTACTCCTCTTAGGAGCATATCACTTTTCCACAAAGCATCGCCATCTTACTCGAGTAATTCCTGTATTAATTTCGTTAATCAGGTATTATGATTGGTCTCCTGTAACCTGTCCTAGGTAAAGGCGTTGTCATCTATCGTTGCATAGAAACAACGCATCATTGGATTGGAAGGGAGCCTTTTTTATAGAAAAGCTGAAGGAAGACTTTTCATAGAAGAGCTGTAGGGAGTCTTTATAGAGGAGCTGTAGAGAGTATTTAATATACGAACTGAAGGGAGTCTTTCATAGATGAAAACGAGCTGAAGGGAGTCTTTCGTAGACAAGCTGAAGGGGATCTTTCATAGAAGAGCTGAAGGGAGTCTGTTATTGACGAGCTGAAGGGAGTCATTTATTTATAGTAGTATTTCTTAAAAGAGCTGAAAGGAGTCCTTCTTAGACTGATTCATTATAGTCGCTCTATTGGGAGTTTTTATAGACGAGCTTAAAGGGGTCTGTCGTAGACTGAAAGGAGTCTTTCATAGACTACCAGTAGTACCGAGTCTGAATTATGGAGTGGAAAGTGGACTTCATAGTCTACTTGATATTGATAAACCGGTTCAGACATTTAAAAACCGAGCAGAAAAAATGGGCGGAATCTGCGATATCTGATGAAGGTATCGTGACCCCTTAGATTGCACTTTTGAGAGCTAATTAATGATTTTTTAAGATCGGACCCCGCTACACTGTCTTCGGAACATTGACGGAAAATTTTTTATCACCTCTTTCTCTCGAAGAGGAGATCGCAATTGGTCACCGATAATTTAAAATCATGCGACTTCCTTGATTAATGATTAGGTCTACACCAACTGCCCATCGATAATCGAAACAAATTTTCCACCCCGATTGGTACACCATCAAAATATCGATTTTGAACCACCTATTTCTTAAATGAAATGAAGACGTAGGGTGCCATTCGGCGTATGAGTGGAAGTGGAAAGTGGACATCGATAATTGAAACACATTTTCCACCCCGATTGATACACTATCAAAATATCGATTTTGAACCACTTATTTCTTAAATGAAATGAAGACGTAGGGTGCCATTCGGCGTATGACCCATTAATTCCACATTTTGGGCGATTAAAAAAACGCCGATTTTAGTCGATGTGTGAGATCTCCCATTTTTTCGAATCTTTCGGATTTCTTCAGACACACAAATTGAAGGGTATACCACCCCTTCAAGTCGCCACATGGTCAGTTTTGCCAAAGAAACTGGCGACCATTTGCTTCGAGGTGTTTCTTCTTCAAACAAATTTCGTTGGGTTTGGCTCATCTTTGAAGACCCACACGATTGCTGTTTTCTATGCATGTATATTAACCCTTGCAGTGTAAAAAAAAAATGTCGGAATAAAAATCTAAAATTTGTATTTAAGATCATAGATTGTATAACTGCCATACAGTTTAGAAAAATAGCAATCTTCATTTTAACCGTCGGCCAGTTTCGTCTGTCTTTCAGCAAAAACAAAAACATCAATAGTAACTGTACATAGGATAACCGAAGAATCGCAAAGAAAGAGAGAACTTTTAAATGTCGAATATATTCGACAAAAACACAGAAAGGGTTAATAGTTCGGAAGCTGTGACGATCTTATATATACCGTCTGTGAAATTGTGCTGGTCCAAGGAGAACAAGGCTTTTTAAGAAATTCCTATGTATGCCTTTCATAGTATCCCTCGTATGCATGGAATAGACCTTCTCTCAATGACGAAAGATTTTGGATTCAGTCTATGAAAACATAATTTGTTGATAGACTGGCGCGTCGGTCATCACGAGTCCTTACGAAATGCTCCTACGGTCAATAATTACAAGTTTTGGGTAATTTGTGCGGGACAATCCACCGGATATGCATTTGTACTCTTCTTCACTTCTCGTTGCTGACGTAACCAATAGAACGATTCTGTAGGTACCGTGTTCCCCTTATCATGGAATTTAATGACTCCGTTATTACCAAAATTTACTAGAAAAATACGGGGGTAGAATTGATGAGAGATGACAAATATATTCTTAGAACCTATTTCGAAATTTATTTTCTCCATTTAGACATTCCAAACACTTAGCGTATGTTTTCAATATAAACATTGAATGTAGAAAAAAATGTATTTTTTTCAATTATTTATTTTTATTTCGTCTCTCAAAATCCTCTAAAACAATTCTAAATTTTTGACAATGAGTGCAAATATTGTTATGCATAGCTGGCTGAGCATTTTGGGTGAGTGTGTGTGTGTTTTTTCGGCGACAATTTACATAGAAAAAGCCGCAAAAAATTGCAGATACTCGCAAAAAACCTCGGAAAACAACAACAAATTACTTTGTTCGAAAACTACCCAGGTTTTCTGTTGTTAATGTTTGTCTGTGTGTATTACAACATGAGAAATGATGATGACAAATACCGAAATAGACCACACCAAGGATAATATTTGTTTTACATGTTGTGTAGTGGTCGTCAGCGTCAGAGCGAGAGAAAGCCCCGAAAAAAATAAACCACTACAAAACAAAAGCTAGGACAAAAAAAGAAAACAATTTTTAGAAACTCAATTTTCTAGTCAGGTTTGTTTTTTTGTTAAGTTTGCTTTTTCTGCTCTCTGTCTCTCTCCCCCTCTCTCTGCTCGGCTCTACATTGCATATTGACAATGCAATATGCAAAATGGTGTTCAACACACACAACAGCCAACATAAAAATAATGAAAACCATGGGGCTGAGCAGCAATTTTGTTTTCCATTCGACCTACGAAACATTTTTGTTGCACATATTTCTATTTAGCCGTGGAAAATTGTGATTTTTTCGGTTCGCTATTCTGGGTATTTCGTTTTTGTTTGGACATATTTTTTTCATTGCGGTAGGTGGTGTAGTAAAGTGCAATGCAATGCCAACGGAAAGCGGAAATGAATAAAGTTTGTGCACACAAAAACACACACACACTCACCCATATAAAATAACAACGAAAAATGTTGTTGAGATTTAAATCGGATTTGTTTTGTCACAAACTGAAATTTATTGTGTATTGTGTGTTATACTACTCGCTCATAACAATCTGGAAAACTCACACACACCCAAACACAGAGTTCTACATGGGTACAACGACAAGAACAACACTACATTTAAATTGACCAAACGTAGATTGATTTTTCCACTTTCAACTCTACGTCCATATTGTTGTTATCATTGTTTTTATTTTTTTGCTTTTTTATTGGGTGTATATATTGCTGTCCTTTCGCATTCTTTTCGTTTATTTCATATTTTTTGTTTGTCCACTTTTTTTATTGCAGACTTTAACAATGACGGTAAACCCGATAACATCACATTCATGATAAAACGCATTAAAGTCCACAACATGAATGCCATCAAGGATCCATCATATCGATTTCCTGGAAATTATGGCGTTGAGAAATTTTTGGAATTGTTTTCAGGTAAGTTTTTTTTTCGTGACGATTTTTTTTTTATTTTGGGAGGGAATAAAGTTAAGAGTTGTGTTAAAGGTTGATATAAGTTTGAAAGATAATGGAAAATGTGAGATGAAAATAATTTGAAGCATTTATTCTTGGAAATAAGAAATAATACAAACAAATATAGATAACTTTCATTACGAAATGATGGGGTTCATCAGAATACTCCATTAAATAAAAAATATATAATCACCAGCATAAGGATTAATGGGCTAATTAAGGGAACCCCCCATTCTCGATTTTAATTTTTCAAGATTTTCAATGGGCTGGTAAATCAATACCAATGCTTGTTAAGGTTTGTACCTTTGCACACATATAATTGAAGATTTAAAAGAGAAGAAAAATCATTTACAAAAAAAATTTTGTTATTGTTTTGTTGTTGTTTTTTGTAATTAAAGAAAAATCCTTATTTTTGATGGCGGGCATGATAACTCCTCACTGGAACATCGGAATCCGAAAATTCCAACGGTGTTAGAAAGAGTACATGTCTGGCTCTCGTATGAACTAGGATTATTGACTTCGCTCTAAAATCGACAAAACTGAGCAGAGAAAATGGGCGGAATCTGCGAAATCTGATGAAGGTATCGTGACGCCTTAGATTGCACTTTCGAGAGCTAATTAATGATTTTTTAAGGTCGAACCTCGCTACACTGTCTTCGGAACATTGATGATTAATTCCACATTTTGGGCGATTAAAAAAACGCTGATTTGAGTCGATGTGTGTTTTGCTTCGAGGTGTTTCTTTTACGAACAAATTTCGTTGGGTTTGGTTCATCTTTGAAGACCCACACAATTGCTGTTTTCTATGCTATGCTATGGAAGGGTTAATATAAATTAACCCTTCCAGTGTCAAAAAATTTTTGTCGGAATAAAAATCTAAAATTTTGTATTTAAGATCATATAACGGGATTATTGACTTCGCTCTAAAATCAACAAAATGGTGGACCTTTGAAAAAATATTTTTAGCAAAAATATTGGTTTTTTTTACCAAAAACGAAGTTAAAAAATAGGAAAGATCTTTACCGATTGGCTTTATCCTAGTTCATACGATAGCTATACACTTACAGAGAAACGTGTAAAAATTTGGAATCGATTGGGTTGTTAGTTTTTGAGTTATCGTGCCCGCCATTCGCAAAAAATGTTTATAGAAAAACGCGTTTAAAGTTTGAGAAGCCCTTCACCTATATCTTCAAGAGTTCTTGAGATTTTCACTTGAAATTTTGTAGGGACATTCATTAATTAGTGTAGATTCGAGTTATATCAAAAAAGTGGATTTTTTAAGAGTCTGAATGTTTAAAGAATATTTTTGAAGGATCTAAAGAATAAGAAAATTTAGAAGGTCAAATGGGGATATGAAGCGTAGTTTTTTTATAAATATTCTAACTGCCGAAATGGATGATATTGCAAGAGTGGATGTTTGAAGAATATTTTCAAAAGGGACAAAGGATTTTTTAAGAATCTTTTTAAAATAGCAAACACGTTAAAATATATTTTTTGAATAATTTTAGAACAATTTGAAACTGCCTAATAGGCTTTAAAAAAGGACATTTTATTTTGAACAAAATGTTTACAAAAATCAATGAAATATTTTTAGAAGAATCTAAAGGGGTTTCAGATGAACCTAAAGTAACTAGTTTATCAAGCGTAGATTTTTAAGAATTGTCTTAAATTTTCAAAAGGACCAAGGATTTGTTTTTTCAAATTTTTTTGACCAAATGACTAATATTTTTCTAATGTTAAAGGGCCAACGCTTTATTAGTTTCTATACCCTTCACCGCACTGTGGTACATGGTATTATGTCTATGTGCATATGATTGTAACAGGAAACGAGGTAGACACAGGGTTCCTTTTGAGAATATGCATAGAATTACTTTCTGAGTCGATTTATGTATGTCCGTCTGAAGATGTTAAATTGTAAACAAAGTACAGGTCGCATTTATGATCCGATTTGGATGAAATTTGGCACAGCTCATTTATTTGGCCCAACGACGAACCCTATTAAAGTTGAAGTAGGTAAATAGTGCACCAAAGTCCCTTTATAGCCTTGCACGAAACTTTGTGTGTCAAGTTTCGAGAAAATCGGTTCAGATTTAGATATAGCTCCTAAATATATTTTCATTCGATTTAAGGTAATTGGGGCACCAAAGTCGCTTTATACCCTTCGGTTTGCACAAAATTTGGCATAGCTTACTGAATTGAGTATAGAATGATGTGTGGTAAGTTTCGGGAAAATAGGTTCAGATTTCGATATAGTTCGAACATATACATATATATTCGTCCGATTTTACATACATCTGCTCAAATAAAAATAAATTTAGCATTGTAGAAAGACATTAACATGTTCCCTCGAGGGCACATTGACATGCAGTTGTAAGGATACATATGTACAATATACCCCAAGTGGTGAAGGGTATCATATATTCGGCCCAGTGCGACTTTACTATTTTCATTACTGGTTTAATTTTTTTTAGAACGACGAACTGTCTAATTAGCTTGGATTTTTTAAACCTTAAATTTTTATGAATAGTTTTAGAATGGTATGGAATAGTCCAAATTTAAATTAAAAAAAAAAAAATAAATTGAAAAAAATGAAAAAAGGAATTAAAAAAGAAGAAGCTAATGAGTTGGAAATATTTTTAGAATGCCCAACGGACTAATACCCATAGTTTTGTTAAGAATATTTAAAAAAAAAACCGACAAATTAATAAGATAATATATTTTACGAATATTTTTACAAGGTTAAACGGTTTGGAAGGAATGTGAATAAAGAAAATACTCTCTGAATGACTTATGGTGGTGGCAAAAATCCAATTTCTGTTATTTTGAGCGCTTTGAGTATAAAAGACAGAGGAGGTTCCTGTTGGTTCCTGCTTTGGTATAACCATCATATAGAGTGCCAGATCCATTTTAAGTATCATAGAGTCTCGACCGATTTTCAATCCGATATATCTGACCCTACATTAGGGGTTTTTTTGCAAATTCCACCAATTTTTAATGGGAAATGTTCATAAAATATCAAAACCCCTGATTGTGGTTCGATATTGATAACGCATGGTATAAACGCATATGTATAAAATCCTAAAAATACTGTAATTTAAAGGGCAAAGTTATGTGTGGGGCTATATCAAAAGGGTGGCCAACATTGATTACATCGTGTAGAAAATATGCCTAATGAAGGACCGATGTATCTCAATTTCGAACCTAACATTTTTGTTTTGTATCACAATGTCTTCCCTAACGCTAAATATTAAAAATGGATATCCTCGAACGTAGAATCATTACAAACGAATGGTTAAATCGTCTAAGAATTCCATGTAGGTTAAACTAACAATTTCAAGTATAGAATATTGTATGGTGAAATGCATATAGTATGGGGACTACCCAAAAAAGCGGAACATACTATTAATAGGGGTTATATGGGGACTTCACCCAAAATAGAGCGAATGTTTAAATTTTTTGGGAGGGAGATAAGTTAGCAAATACGACTACAAAATACTTAGGGGGTAACTTTATATGGGAGCTATATCTAAACCTACCCCTGTATTCTGTAACTTTTTAACAACATTCGATATTGTCTATTTTACAACAATTTCATTTGTTTGTTTTATTGTTTTTACAATAACAAAAGAAATTTAAACAATATCGAATATTGTTAAAAGTTACAGAATAGACCTACTGGACCGATATACCTACATGTAGACAAAAGACAACTCTATGCTAAACATTGGCAATCTATCTCAATTCGTTTAGAGGTTAGAGTGATTACAATAGACAGACGGACATGTTTCATAGAATTCGCTGATCAAAAATATATACTTTAAAGAGTTGTGAGGGTGAATTAATTGGTCATAAATTTCGGCTAAGACTCTGTAAGAGCCATATAAAATTAGGATATTCTATCACATTCCAATTTTTTTTAAATAAAATTTAAGTCAAACTTGACCGAGCAATGAAAATAATCAAGGAGGCATTGCTTACAGGCAACGATAGGTGGCAGTCCCATCACCTAGGGCAGACTATAGCAGAACAATCATCTGCTTAGCTGAAAAAAAGCAATGATTGTACGATAAAACTTATGTAAGTATATGGTATCTTATCTATAGGGAACACAAAACTGAAAATTACAGCCGAAAAGTTATTTTCATGCTTTTTACTATGTTCTTTTCACTACCACAAATTTGCACTATCTTGCGCGATTAGTCCTTGTGTCAATTTTCTTAATTATTGTATTTCTGTATTCGAGTTAAGTATTCATCTATTTAAACGTATGTAGTGGGCCGCCATCTATCGTTGTCTAGAAACAACGACTTCTCGAATTGTGTTCAGGGGTTGTTGTCCTTGCTTACTTAGTATTGCCTATGTTAAATTGGCCACTGATATTTTTAGTACGTTACATATGTTTTAATAGTAAAATCGCTGAATGTAATACATCAGTATATATACATAAAAAGTCTTTATATAAATATAAAATAATTACTTATTTATACTCACGTGGTACTTCGAATTATAGTCATATAGCAGGTCCACTTTCTTACAACCAATAACTTCCGAGCTCTCTGAACAATGTAAATCCCTTATAATATATATCGTAAACTTTATTACCTAACTACTATCATGAACTTATATTATCCACTACAAAACTTCACCTTCCATATTACTTCGCATGATGAAAATACGTAAATATATGTCAAATGTTAGCATGACAACTTTTCTGACTGCTCGAAATAATTTATAATTGCAAAATTTGCAAAATATTCAACAATAACCGCAGTCAAAATGCAATAAAGTTAATAAAGGCGCGCCTATACTCTCGTATACATATCCAGATGATGATGATATCCGCCGCAGATATTACGTACGTTAGTAGTAACAAGCGTGTGGTTTTATAAAATTGCATTACTTTTTTGTTTGTTCGACGACATGGATTTATTTATGTTGTGTAGATATTGGGGTGGATACACTTTTTTAAAAAAATTATATATTTTTTTAATAAAAAGGCAAGAAAATTCAAAAATTTAACATGAAATTTTCAATATATTTAAAATCAATATGGACTTGTTGGCCTAAATGATGCAAGATTTATCAGGACACATGCATCTTAATTTTATGTATCATATAATGATTCTGATATGAAAATAGTACAGATATATATACAGAATTTTACCAATGTCGCTGTTATTCTTCATCTTATTCACTAGCAACAACAAGTGCCTGCACTCGTTTCAACCTAATTTCCATGAAAAGCTGATTAAATATTGTATGTGGTCGGGGTTTACATTTAATATATGTTATCTTATGCATATGCATTCAATATGCATATTTTGTGTGTAAGTGCAGTTGGGAATATGTATATGTATACACCTATTCACATTGAATTGTTGTATGACTTACTTTTACTTAATTTCCCCATTGAAAATATTAAGTTGAAGGATATTTTTGTTCAACATTTCACGGTAAAACATTGAATGGTAATGAAAAACACATACCCAAACAGTTGGGTATTCTGAAATAAAATATATGTACGATATATGCAAAAATGTTTTGAAAATCAATTAACCTGAAGAACCAGAAAAAAACATGTTACTCAAAACTAAATTCAAGGTGAACTACGATGATGGCGTTTGTGACGATGATGATGTTAATGAATATTCTTCTTTAGCACCTCCACTCACTGAACTCACCCATTAACTGGGTAGTCGTTACTAGAGTTTGGTGTGTGTGTTGTTTTTTATTAAAACGCTTTCGTGCGTAAAATGTTGTTACAGTTAATGCTAGAAACAAATTAGCTCTCTCTCTATTACGACCAACACGCTGTTCTCTGCACTTCATGTAAAGTAAATTGAATTTTATTCATTCAAGGACACTGACATTGATGCAGATGGCGTTAACGGAATTTAATATCAAGTATTAGTATTCAATAAAAATTATAAAATGTAATTTAATGAAAATTAAAACAGTAAACCTGTGTATAAAACCAAATATATATATATATATATATATATATATATGGGCAATATTGCCAATTTTTTAATATTGCATTTTCAAAAAATCAGCTTTTTTGTTTTTGTGGCACATCAATGATTTTTGGAACACATATAGAGAAAAATGTTCTGACTCCAAAACTGTTCTCGATCACTTTTTTGGTTGATGCGCGCAAAAGTTATCGAGGTTTTAATTTTGGGCATAAGAAACTAATCTTTAAATATATATCTTCCTTCGTAAAATAAGAATATGAATATATTATAACAATCGCGAAAAAGGTGCACATCTTCGCGAAATATGAGAAAAATAATGAAAATATAGGAGATTACGTAAATATTTTCTTTATATTAATGACATACACACACCTAAAAATTAATTTAAAAATATCTACATAATCTAAACACCATGGTGAATCAAATGATATCAAAATCACACAAGTCCGTGTAGCGGTTTGTAAATCACAGCGTCAACAAAACAAGATATTGAGGAAAAATATTTGTTTTTGGTTCGAAAAAATAATGTCATCATATTTATTTTTTTAATTGTATACAAGAAATTTCAGAAAAAAATGTTGGGGTTATTCTGCTCTTTTACCCGAATTTCGCCGAAAAATTGACATATATAATAATAATCACTTTTTGTGTATAAGTATACGCCTTGCCGATTATATCAAGACCCTTCCGATAAATCTTAGGGTTCTATAAATAGGAATAAATCTTAAAATAAAATAATATTATGAAATATACATTTTAAATTGCGTCTAAGTCGCGTAATTCTCAAAATCATTTGATGCGCATGCGGTTTCCAGGAAGTACTGAAGTTTATCCTCCAATCCATATATATTTTGCGAAATTTCATTTGACGGCTAAGATGTGCCGCACGTTACATTGAAGTACCCAAAAAATCGTAAAACGCGAATAATTTCCGAAAACTCCATATGTCATTAACGCGCATCCGATTTCGGTGTGCACCCTAAAAAAAATACATCGATCTATACCGATTTCAATGTGGTCCATTAAGAATCATGGATGTGCCATCACAATCTATTTTTGAGATAAATTGCGTACATCACTCTTTCAGCTGAAGTTTTTAAAGTTCTCTTTTCGAAAAAGATCAAAATCCGTATGAGGTCATTTATTGAAGCGGAAATAATACACAGAAAACGCAATTAAATCCGCGATATCTTCAAAAACATTTTTTGCCAAATTTCGTGTTTTTGGAAGGCCAGTTCCCACCGTTCTAGTAGATGGATTTTCACGAAGAAGATTTTATATCATCCGAAACGTAGAAAACCTTATTGATCGCGGGTACCCATATCATTCAGTTGACAGATCTAAAAATTTGGCCCGAAAAATAGGTTTTTTAGAAATTTCATCGCACAAAATTCGCACCTTCGGATGAGTATTACTCTGAAGCTGCGCATACTACATACACAAAATACATATCAAATTACGCAGATTCGCGACTACAATAATCTTATAATCGATTTTTAGAAATTCCTGTTCGCGTATTAATGCTAGAACTAAAATTCAAAAAACACTCAAAATCGAGCTTCAAAATGTCAGCATCATTTAAAGGTAGATGCAGTTAAAATTTTGAAAAATGATACATAAGGGGCGTAGTCCCCATTTTGTTGGCTTCTAGTTTTATTTTGACACGAAGGCCGTGCAATGAGTGGCTTAGTCACAAATCGATAAAGAACATAAAAAAACTGGTTCGCCTCAACCATGAGCAGTTTGCAACGACAGATCAATTAACCCAAAACTATTCACTTTTTTCATATACTTAAGTAGTTCCCGAGTTATAAAGGTGTGATCCTCCGCTTTAGCTATGTTAAAAAATTGGCAATATTGCCCATATATATATTTCAAAATTGAGAATGTTTCGGAATGTCCGATTTGGGCTAAATATATTCCGTTTTGTTGTATGATTTGTTGCCATTTTAAAGGTAACTTCATAATGCCGTCTCATAGAAGTCCTGCTCTCAATTTGAAAAAAAAACTCTATTAGTCGACTTTAATAATCCTCCCTAGATACCAATTTTGTATCATTAAAGAAATTTTGCAATGCCAGAAAAATCTGATAATTGTTTGCATTAAAACTTCCTAACCAAGCTCCCGAAGTTTCTGGCGAGTCACTGTAGATATGTTTTGCCTAGCGTTGTCCTGGTGGAACACGACACCCCTCCTGTTGGCCAATTCTGACCGTTTCTGGTCAATTGTAAATGGTTTAACAAAGTTTTATGGTCGCTTTTTAGCTCCTGGGCGATTATACGACTGCTAACATCCTGGTCAACTTCGATCATTTTTCCTTTTTTATCAACATTTTCGACGACCGGCCTACCTGTATACGAAGTGCATCTTCTTAAATCAAATATTCCTGAACGGAATCTAGAAACCAATCGGTTCCACACAGAGACTTTCGCTTAATGGTCCACACAAAGACTTCGGTTTACTGTTCGTAGTTAGATATAGTAGTTTCTACGTCTTAGTCCATCATCGTGCCAAAACACGAGGCCAACAGTTCCCAGCCATAACTAAATCGTCGATGCCGATTGCCGACAACCATCGTTCACTATCATCAATAAACCATCGTTGCCCATTACCGACAACATCCCTTCCCAATTATCGTAAACGATCATTGTGCCGACTCCCGAACAGTAAATTTAAGCACAAAA
Organism: Musca vetustissima; assembly: GCF_032173495.1. Lineage (NCBI taxonomy): Eukaryota > Metazoa > Arthropoda > Insecta > Diptera > Muscidae > Musca > Musca vetustissima. The sequence goes on from NW_026873374.1 coordinate 65,985, forward strand.
AGTGAGACATTAGACCTGTAGGCCTATTCTGTAACTTTTTAACAACATTCGATATTGTTTATTTTACAACAATTTCATTTGTTTGTTTTATTGTTTTTACAATAACAAAAGAAATTTAAACAATATAGAATGTTCTTAAAAGTTACAGAATAGACCTACTGGACACAACTGGGATAACCTCAGCCGACGAGGAAACCACGTTACAGGGTGTAGTGGATAGTATGCCAGACAACAAACCGATGGTTCCTGGGTTCAAATCTCCCGAAGGAGAAATACATTTTTGAAAGTGGTTTTCGACTATAAAAAGGCTTACATACTCCTACAGATGAAATGCATCGGGAGCCCCTTGATATTCTTATAATCAATCTTAACGATCATTTTTTATTCGGCATCTAATTATAAAAACCTTTTTGTTGCCAAGAGGCGTGCATGCAATATCGAATATTAATACAATTTTTCTTGTTGTTATAAGATGGTGCTCCATTGCCATTTAAAATTTTATGTTCACCGAAGCACTTTTTTCGTACGATCAAAAATGTTCACGAGTTAATTCCATTTCTTGGCAAATTGGTTATGCATGTCACTATAAACTACACAACACGTGCTGGAACGCTAAATAGTATTAATCACTTTTATTCTAAAAACTTTCAAACATTTCAAAAGTCAGATGGCGCCCAGCGATGTCGGTTTGTTTAAAGTAAATCTTGAAGATAAAGACACGTTGAGACGGGCGTTTTCTATAGGTAATTACAAGAGGATCCATATCCAGATATTTCGTTAGTTTTGTCCGTTGTCCAATTAATGAAGCGTTGCTTGTAGGTCCGATTCTGATCAAACACTTTAAACACTTTATTTTTCAGTATTTTTAGTCGCTTTAAATACCACTATTCTGACTACACCATCAAAGTATTACGCTCCTGCTTCGATTATTGCTATTTTCAGTCCCGTATTCGAATAGGGATAACCTCATTCTCCAACTACCTGCATTCGGCTTCCAAACTGCGAATCGAGTATGCAAAGTATTACGCTCCTGTTTTAATCTTCAATACTTCTTCATATCTCTATATTCTGGATCAGGTCTATATTTAACTGGTTCAACAGTTTACCTAGTTCAACACTTCGTTCACTCGGGAAAGTTTACCAGCGTATGAAGGAGGAATGGATGATCGTTAATCTGATATCAATTGTATTAATGTAGGAGTACTAATATGAATCCCGAAATTTGTTAAGGGATCTACATATGCTAATAGGATTTTATTTATCACACTTACCGTGTAATATCCCGTTGGTATTTTTGGTTTATTCGGAATTTAACATTTTCCGCAACGATTCTAATTGGTTATCGATATCTAATTGGCTATCGATATTGGTAAACCTTTACATACAAAGGGTTACCAACAGTAAAAACTATTGTGATTTTTCTTATCAATATGTTGTGAATTGAATGCCATCAAAAATCTGTTAAAAATTTATAGTTGAAAAGTTTTCTTTTTGTCGTTTTTTGTATTGGCGATTTCAGTCATAGTGTACTGGTTTAATTTAAAAAAGGCATAATTAGCAAAAAGATTTTACAATTTTAAAAATGATTGTAATCGAGTTATTTTGCCATTCTTATAATTATCTGACATATTCCCCAAATAAGAATTTTGTACACGTTAGTACATTTCGTATTTTAGGTTACAGTATCCTTTGAGTGACATTTTACACAATATGAAAACGAAGCACAAACACACACAAAATAATAACAATAATGTAGTTTTAAATATTTATGCGATGCACAGAGTCGGTCTTTTTGTCTGTCCAATGGGTATTGTTGTGTATTCAGTTAGAAAGTCAGTCGAAATGAAAATCCACTGAGAGAAGGTTAATATTACACACATACATGGATGCATATATACCTTGTATGTTAAATGCTATCATAAATGTTTACCAACACACAGAATCAAATATTTCTGTGTAGTACCCAAAAATCATTATATATTTAGGGCCTAAACATAGACTATACTGCCTAAGTGAAATCTACAATTGTAGCAATTTATTAATGTTAAAGACACACATGGAGTTGAAATGTGTATGTAGTCGTAATAAATTGCAATAAACTGTGCTGAACTGTAAGAATTGTTTCTCAAAATAAAATAATCCCCGTACTGTTTTGCTATGTTTTATTTTGTTTTTCGGCATTAAGGGGACCCCCCCCCCATTCTCGGGGTCAAAATTTTTGTTGATATAATTCGAATCTACACTGATTAAATAATGTCTCTACAAAATTTCAAGTGAAAATCTCAAGAACTTTTGTTTTTGCAAAATAGTCAGGCTGAATCCCAGTTTGTTGTTTTTATAAAAAACAACTATTTATTAGTGGGGAATGTATGGCATTGTTTGCCGAGGGGTAAGGCAGGGAAGACTATAGTTTCGGATCACGCCACTGATCCTCATCAGTTCCCTTAGTTTTTTGTTGGGATATTCTCCCCAGAAGCTATTGCTTCTATACAAAAAACCTTTCATACCCAAATGTCTCTTGTAACAAAGCGAAGTACTTAGCTGACCAACGACATAAACTGCATGAGAATTTCGCTGGAGCCTCACTTCGAGGTTAACAAGGCATTTACAAACAATACCACACCTTTCCCACTGTTGTGTGTTGTCACATCGCGACAAATGCACACAACGACTTTGTTGGTGTTGCTAGTATACAGCAACAAACCAAACAGTTCAACCGTGCCTGCGTCTACAACTTCAGTAGTGTTGGCGGTTTATTTGGGATACCAAATAAACCGCCTCGAATTGAGGCTCCAGCGAAATTCTCATGCAGTTTATGTCGTTGGTCAGCTAAGTACTTCGCTTTGTTACAAGAGACATTTGGGTATGAAAGGTTTTTTGTATAGAAGCAATAGCTTCTGGGGAGAATATCCCAACAAAAAACTAAGGGAACTGATGAGGATCAGTGGCGTGATCCGAAACTATAGTCTTCCCTGCCTTACCCCTCGGCAAACAATGCCATACATTCCCCACTAATAAATAGTTGTTTTTTATAAAAACAACAAACTGGGATTCAGCCTGACTATTTTGCAAAAACAAAATACAAATGGTATCCCAAATAAACCGCCAACACTACTCAAGAACTCTTGAAGATATAGCCGATTTATTGTGTCAGCATCAAGTGACGGCTGAAGGGCTTCTCAAACTTTAAACGCGTTTTTCTCTAAACATTTTTTTGCGAATGGCGGGCACGATAACTCAAAAACTAATAATCCAATCGGTTCCAAATTTTGCAAGGTTTCTCTGGGAGTGTATAGCTCTCGTATGAACTAGGATAAAGCCAATCGGTGAAGATCTTCCTTAATTTTAACTTGGTTTTTGGTAAAAAATCGGCGATTTTCCAAAAATATTTTTCCAATGGTCCACCATTTTGTTAATTTTAGAGCGAAGTCAATAATCCTAGTTCATACGAGAGCCAGACATGTACTCTTTCTAACACCGTTGGAATTTTCGGATTCCGATGTTCCAGTGAGGAGTTATCATGCCCGCCATCAAAAATAAGGACTTTTCTTTAATTACAAAAAACAACAACAAAACAATAACAAAATTTTTTTGTAAATTATTTTTCTTCTCTTTTAAATCTTCAAATATATATGTGCAAAGTTACAAACCTTAACAAGCATTGGTATTGATTTACCAGCCCATTGAAAATCTTGAAAAATTAAAATCGAGAATGGGTGGGGTTCCCTTAAATGACGTCTGCTGTAATGCTATCAGTTCGTCTCGTCTTCTTTTGTTTATTTTTTTTTGTTTTCTTTTCTAGTCGAAGCTTTCCTTTTTTATCTTCGATTCTCTTCTGATTCCTAATACTCTTAGAGTAATTGTGTCTAAATATCTCAATGTTTGTATTTTTGTTTGTTTGCCATTTTCTTTTTCAGAGGAGGATTACGATGCTTTCTGTTTGGCTTATATGTTCACCTATCGGGATTTTGAAATGGGCACACTGGGTTTAGCCTGGACGGGCGATTTGAAGAATGCCGGCGGTGTGTGTGAAAAGAATGGGGTGAGTAAAGAACTTTATTTATTTTTTTTTTTAATTTATTAATTTAAATATGTTGAAAACAAATGGTGATCATGATGAGACTAGTTGGAAAATGCGACTGTTATAAAACTGATCGAAAGAAAATACTAAATAAGCAGGGTGTGATCCTCTTTTAATGAGAACCAGAAAGCGTCCGGGCACTTTTTATACTCTTTGTGTAACTCCTTTTAGTATAGCGATTGTCTTATTTCGACTAACTGAGTTGATCTAGACATGTGTCTCCGTCTGTACAGTGTAATTTTTAAACACGATACAGGCCACAGTTAAGGTCCAACCGTCACGAAATTTTTCATGTACGACGGGTTCAGGCAAAAAAAAAACACCATATTTTTGGTAATAACGATCTGCATCGACGGTGAATATCGTCGACGAATGGATCGCGATCTACACCATCTATTCTCGGACATCGACATAGTCAGATGGATCGAGCTGCAGCGACTACGTTGGTTACGTCATGTTGTGAGAATGGATGAGGATTCCCCCACTTAGAAGGCATATAAAAGCTAGCCAAGTGATGGTTCACGCAGAAGGGAAAGGCCACAAATCCAATGGAAAAATCAAGTAGAAGACAACATGTCGGAACATGGTCTTTCAAAGACCGACGTGCTTGAAAATCTTTTTTAAGCTCGGCTTATGGAAAAACCTATTTTTTACATTGAAAACGAACTAGGACCAAAAATAGGAATGCGACCTTCCTGCGAGTCGATTGTGCCATTGTATTGAGCTCCTGTTTCGATTCTCGTATTTCGGACCCTATCGTCGAATAGGGTAAGCCTGTGTCCGAATTCCAAAGTATTACACGCCTACTCCAATTCTTGGTATTTCAAATTCTGTCATCGAATAGAGTGAGCCAAACATCCTGCAAAGCGAATGCAAAGTATAATATTATACTCCTGTTCCAATTCTTCATATTACGGATCCTGCCTTTGAATGGAGTGAGCCAAGGTATCACTTTCCTTCTTCAATTCTCTATATTCTGGATAGTTTACCAACATATGAAAGAGGGATGGTTGATCTTCAATCAGATAACAATTCTTTTAATGTCAGAGGACGAAAATGCTAAAATGATTTTATGTATCGATCATATTCGATACATTTTTGTCGGGTTTTTCTAGTTGCTCTAGACCAAACATCACGAGATTTTAAACAGAGGAAGGAATCTGTCCAAGAAATATCATGGCTTTTTCCATGATAATCGGTCAATATTTAGCAGGGCAAATCGACCAAGAGAGAGATTGTTTGGTATTACCAATATCCCGCACTAGATGGCGGAAATGTAGCGCTGATGGCTAGGAAATTTTGCATGAGTTTCCGGTTATGGTCAAAACTTTCTTGTGCGAAATCTTATGGAGTACTCTTTTTACTCCCGGAAAAGAGCCGCTGAGGAACTATTGACCCTCTAAGTGGCCAAAGAAATTAAAATATGGCGAAATATTACCCAGGCTTGATAGCTGTGCAGGATATCAAATGGTCGGCCCCGTAAGGCTATTCTGATCCGCTTACTGGTTTCATTATAAAAACCTTCATTCCCTAGAGATGGTGACCCTTTATGTGGGAGGTATTGAAAGAGTGGGCCGATTAACATTATAATGGCATGGCTAAATATTACTTAGTGCAAGGACCAGTTCAAATCGGATAGCCCGTTCGCAGACACTGTGTAATAAATTTTAAACAACATGTTTTTACAATTTTGGTGGGAAGGAGAGGGAGAGGTGGGAGGTACCAAAAGGAGTAGACCGATCCATCTTCGAGCCTGATTAAAGTTTGGAAGAAATATTATGATATGCAAAGTTTGAATGAAATAGGTTACTCCCTTCAAGAGTTATCCTGTGAACCAGTCAGACGCACGAACGGGCAGACATTCATAAATATTCTAATTGTCGGCAAATTATTTAGTCAAAAGGAACACCTGGCCCACAATCAGTATTTTGGCACATATTTGCCATAGTAAAGTATATATAACCTCTGTTTAAGCGAGGATATTGCTGCACTCCTCGCCGTGGTTGTATGGATGGAGTGCGGGATAACGAAGAAAACTGCCCAAAGACAGACAGAGGCATGATTATCTAAAGCGTAGGCGTTATGCGACAGTAGTCCAAGTTGACTCTTCGATAGCTGCCAGACAAGAGTTTGTAGGCAAATGAACGCAGATGTTCACGTGGATCGCAGAGAATCTTAGCGATCGCATAGGATCGTTGACATTCGTGATCGAATGGGCTCGAAAAGTTGAAAGCGTATCAAACTTATAACTCTCATTAGCCATGAGTGTATAAAAATGTTCACATACAGAATGTTTGCTTTTCATTTTACTAGCGCCATCTATGTGTCCAGGTTGCGACTTTTCAATCGACCAACGATATCTGCTTCCATTTCCAAGTCCAAAAAATTAATGTAAAATAACTACCTTTTTCTCATAATGTCCTTTTCCACATGACAATGATCGATAGTTCATAGATAAACCTCTGTTGCACGACCTTGTTCTGTTACAAAAACGCTGCCATTCAATATCATACATTCATTCCCATCATATCGACATTTAAATTACCCCTACAGTTTAAAAATTATTTTTCATTATTGTTCGTTCGTGACCCGCTCGTCGTAAAAACCCCAACTGGCAAGAGAAGCCCATAAAACTGCATATGAAAAACTTCAACAAATTTTATTATGAACTTGAAAATTCATTATGACCTTTTTGTGTTTGTGTGTGTGTTTGCTAACACATTCGAATGCGGACGATGTTGTGACACCATTAAAAAGGCGGGTGTGAGATTAAACCATAACAACAACAACAGCAGCAACAAAAAAAAAACAAAATCCTACAACGAACAAAATGGGCATAACAAAATGGCTATATAACACAGAGTTAACACAGCAGCAAGCCGTGGCCATAACAATGAAAACGAGGCGAAATGGACAAAATGTTCCAAAACGAACAAACAGACACACAAACACCCATACTCAGAAAGAGCGAACAAAATGAAGTGACATAAAACCCAAAAAATCACCCAAACAAAAAAATGTGTACATACATATATATGCACATACAACCACCTCGGTCGTTTGCAGTTTTGAAACAGCACGGCAGCAACAATACATGTCTTCATTTTATTCATTTCCGACATGTTCGCGTATGAAAATTCCATACTCTGTGGGATGGTGTTGTTTCACACAATTTCTTTTTTTTATATATACACTCACACATATAAAATATTTGAGTGTGTGAGCTGTTTTTGTGTTTGTTGGTCGCAATGAAAAGGATCCAGTAGTCAGCATTTATAGTCAAACAAACGAAAACCCAAACATTCAAGCATTCATTCATCCACACCATTCGTTAAGAATATATTCACACAAACACACACACACCATCGCAACGTTGTTGTGCATTTTGTTAAGGATCACAGACTGGCAAAAAAAGAAAAATTGACCGGTAATGGAACCCACCATTGAACACAAAAGGAAAGGAAAAAAGTTATTCGCCTTTTTTGTTGTATTCATTTCCACAACAAAAGTCCATACTCTCTCCACTTCCAATATATGTATATATTTTGGAGAACTACAAACAAAACCATAAAAACCCCCTTTTTCGAATCTAAAGCATTGTTGAATTACATTTATTATCGTGTTTTAACATAATATTCACAGCTACCGAACTCAAAAGTCTGTGAAAAAATTGAAAGTCCTCCTTGGTTAGTTCGGGAAATTTATGCTGGTTTTTATGTCAATCCCAAAAGGAATGCATTGTTCAGCGGAAATTGTTAACCCCCATTAAAATGGAACTTTAAATTTCCGGGAATGGAAAACTATTAAAAAAATTTTAAATATTAATATTAAATATTCGATTTCCCACGTTAAAAATGGTGTATAAAATAATTTGAAGTCCTTTGTTATGTAACCCCAATGGCAATTGATGTCATAACAAATAAATTGAAAATTCCCCAATATAAAATTTTCAAATTTCTTCAAATAATCATTTTCGATATCGCGGTATAAAGCTACAGTTTTGTATCTTGCGAATGTTGATTACAGCCAGATCATGTTGGGGCACTTCAGATTTTGGGTATTTATAAAGTATTGGCCAGATTTTTTAAACGAATTGGTACGATGTCTTAAAATATTCGGTATTTTAAAGATTTTAAGCACGATTAATTCTAGTTTGAAATGTTTGGATTTGATTAGCGGAAAAAATCCCCTAAAAATAATTATTGATTCTAAATTTACGTATTTAAATAATTTTATATACGTTTTGTAACCAAATTGCCTTTTTTTATACCCTAAACAGCTATGTTGTCAAGGTATTATGACTTTGGGTGGCCTCCTGCACATTCTGTATGCTGTAGAAACCACCTTTATGACCCAAACGTCATGAAATTTTACATAGAGAGAGAGGGTTCTGTTCATAGAACAAGCATGGCAAATTTGATGCAGATCGGTCAATTTTGATGCAGATCGGTCAAATGAAAATATATTTACAGCTGAAGGATATAGACCCAAGAAGTTGACCTTTAATTCATACAAATTATGTTGTTGTATGTACTCGGATGTTGGAGTTACATGTAAATATTTACAGAGATCTATTACTCGTAATTCTGATTACCATTACCCTCTAGCATATATTTCGCCCTGATCGATCAGAAATTTTACACTAAATTCTGGTCAAGTACGACGAATATAATTTTCGGAGATGATCAGATGATATTTAGGGGTTCAAATAGACCAAAATATTTTTTGTGTGTGTTTTTAAGTCACTTTATAGACTACAATAATATACCGAAAATCACAACACGTCAAATGGCAAAGGGAATCTGTAGGCCTATTATGTAACTTTTTAACAACATTCGTTTGTTTGTTTTGTTGTTTTTACAATAACAAAAGAAAATTAATTGAATGGCTGTTTTGATCAGTAAATATTCAGCGGGCAAAATCATCCAAGACATTTCTTTGTGAAATTAAAATATTGCATTTTCCACACCGAGCAAAAAAATCAAAAAATAAGCCATGGTAAGAAAGAGTATCTATTGATTTCTAATCGGTCAAGAGGGTAAAAATATCTCAAATTATTGCCCAGGCAACGGAATACAGATCCGCAGAATGTTAGTGTCCCATGGTAGTTGTATAGCGTATCACTGATTTTTAAATTTACATTTCAGTATTCCGGATGCCAGGTGTGTATAATATCTGCTTGAACAATGTTGACATTAACTTGAATTGGAAAATAATTGTATTTCCAACAAACATTATTATTATATACATAAAAATGTATCCCAACTTTATGTTTTATACGCCATATGACGGAGACCCAACCCTACTGCACATCACGAACAAGCTCCAATTGGCTCGTAAACATTTACACACAATCCTTTTACATAATTTAGGGCTTAACTTAAATCTTATAGAACTATAAGATCTGGTTTAATGAATTCAATTGTGATCGATGTTCGCTCAAAGATGAAAGTCGAAAAAGTCGCTCAAAAACAGTTCAGAAGGTCGTCCAAAAACGTGCACAAACCTTAATAACGAATGCCTTGAGATAGAGCTATCCATAAGTTTTCCTTCTTCTACCAGCATATTTCTATATTTCAGGAACATCTGGCCGTTAAATAAGGCCGTGGGACCTTGAGCAATGTCACTGAGATCATCGGTGCATTTTTTACCAGCAATCAATATCCTGTTTTTTTCGCACATAAAAAAGGTCAACATTTTTCGCCGGACATGTTTAAGGTGTGACCCATTCGGAATTGAACAGATTTCATAAACAGAAATACAGGGGTAATTTTTATTTTATACAACTGCAGGTTCAATGTATTTAATAGGTATCTTGAAAAGAAAAGGTACTTCTCAATAGTCTCTGGAAATAAGTAGCATCGGGCAGTCGGCTTGGGCGCCACACACTACATGCGTCGTCGGCGATATCCGAACTGTGGACGTTTTTCATTATCTGATTTACGTGGTATATCGAATTCAGTTCTGTTTTGGGCTGAAAAAATAATTCTATGACTCAAGGAGTTCCACTGCTATATCCAAGCAGTCTGGGTATTGACATTTTGTAATTGTTCAACAAGAATTAAAGGCGGCATTCGGGATATCAGTCTGGATTCATATGCAACTTATACATCTAATTTGTTGAGGATACTGCTATTTTCGGGGATTTATTATACTCCTGGAAAGAGTATAGTTTCTTCATAACTTTGGAAGTCATCGAAGATTCGATGACATTGGAAGCCATGCTGTCCGTGTTGATATTATCAGTTTCATGGTAATCTCTGAGTGTTAATTCGTTCGTTCGATGTTGTACCACACATGTGTACCCTATTCGGCTGTTGAGTATACCAGTGAAAATGCAGATGTTCGAAAAGAGTTTCTGAATGATGAGTTTCTGCTTGAAGAAGAATATGACAAGCCATTTCTAGTACGGGGACCAATATGTTTGTATAAATTTTCATCTTTTACAATATTGCGTAAATTTCCGATACGGAAAAAGGTATGGGAAAAGAAAAGGCCTTGAAATCAAGTTTGGATCCATTTTTGAACTTTTTGATGATGAGGGGGTTTGCAGCACCAAACTTGCGAAGAAGTTGCTCCTTTTTACGACTGTAGTTTTTGAAGCTCATACCGGATTTTGCCTACTGATATCTTCTCGCGGTGTTTTTAACTGCTACCCAATGACAATTATATTGACTGATACAATTTAATAATAAAAACTAACATAAATAGGAACAGAAATCTACATGGGACTAGTATACTCCAGAAAGAATTTGTGATGTAGTCAATGAACGAAAGGATCCGTAACAGTGCAAACCTACTGGTATTTCATATATCTATTGATTTTTCTTCAAAACATCAATATATGAACGGTCCAATAAGGCTATGGGCTCTTTGTCAAGACGTTTGTGAAAGATATATACCTAAATAAATAATAGTAACACTTTATGAACTCGAAATCTGCTGAATTGCGTTATTGTTTCGCCGTTATCAGTTTATGGCGGTTTGAATGGATATCAAAAGCCCTTCCAGGACAGGAATAAAAATAATTGTTTCTGCTTTTGTAAAAATAGACGCAGTCATATTTTCTTAAATATCATCTTATCACAATCTGATTATACTTCTCCATTTTACGTATTATATACAATCATGCACATTTTCTTTACTCCTTGCCACATTTATAAATATAAAATATTTTACAAAAAATAAAAACTCCATAATAATATTCATATAAACAAAATAAAACTATAAGCAATTTGCTATTTGTTGTTATTTTTCCGATACAAATCTTTATTGAATAATTTTGATTTACTTACATGCATTTTTCCTATACTAGGAAAAACCTCAAATTTCATTTTGATATTCTTCATCTATTTCTATCTACCCCACAACAAGAAGAGAATGTTATATTTTATATTGGAAAATAACTTTTTGCAAAGAAATCTGATTTTCCAATTAAATATTCACACAATATTTTGATTTTATAAAAAATAAATTGGATTTATATGTCTTCGGTTTGCAGGGCAAGTACTACTACCACTGCTACAGTGCACTTTCTCTTATGAAAGCAATACTTGATTTAAGATATTTATTTTGTTATTTTTCTATTTGGAAATAATTCTTCAATTCATATGCGTAGTAGCTTATGTGGGATGTGGTTTTATTTGCAATTATGTACAAGGATGCAGATTGGGAATTTCTGGGGTTTTATTATTTTGTGTATAAATTTTCATAAAATTGAAATTGATCTTTTTGTTGGCTGGTGATGGGCAAGTTGGGTATGTAAATATGAAACATATATATTTACATACACATATACCTATATATGCCATCAGTATCTTTAACGATGACCATAATCAGCGTCAATATCAACAACGACAATGACATCAGTGCAGCACAGTTACATGTGCACAAACACACACACACACATTCATATACAATTTTTGCATAAATATAATGCACTCAACCATCAGTACACATAGGTGTATATCTCTGTGTGTGTACGTGTGTGTATTTGTTTTATATATACACAAATACACACAGTATCCGAATACAATCTCCATAACGTTAGCTTACCTCATTGATATCAGGGCTTAATTACATTTTCATATTGTTGACTTTACGTTTTTGTTTACACAATAATAACCAAACGACCGACGACTACAACGACGAATGGACCAACATATAATAACTACAATCCACACACATGTATTCAAAGGATTGAAGAGAACTCTGCTGGCATTTTTCATCCCAAATGCATTTTTATTCATTCAAGCAGGAGCAGCAGCTAGTCAGTCAGTCAGTCCATTCATATGCATTTGGGCAATGTATTCTAGCCCCCTCCTTCTCCGCCTTCTTTAGTCTCTTTTCATACACGCTCAGGCATCAGACCTCTCTGGTGATGTAAATGAAATACCATAAACAGATTGATATAGAAAAAATGGGCAAATAAATACACCGAGAGTAGCTTGGCTGGAGAACACAATTAAAATGAAATTTTTAACAAGCCTGTAGATAGGATGAGGAGGATGCACCTCTCCACCTTTACCCAAAACAGGTAAATTGTAAACATTGTATATGTATTGTGGGATAATAGCTTTTTGTGTGTGGAACACCATCAACTTCATCATTGTTATGAACATGGTAGCGTATGGGTAATATTTAATTGAATATTCAATAATCATACGCACTGTGGTCCGCCAAGAGATAAATGGAAATAAGTGTAAGGCGCGGATTTTTTAAAAGAAATATTTTTCTAAGAAATAATAAGGAGTGGATTTTTAAAAGAAATATTGTTCTAAGAAATTTTAAGACGTGGATTTTTTAAAAGAAATATGTTTCTAAGAAATAATAAGGAGAGGGTTTTTTTTTTTAATTTTGTTCTTAGAAATTTTAAGACGTGGATTTTTCAAAACATATTTTCCAACAAATGTGGATTTATTTAAATTTGTTTTTTTAAGACGTTATTGGTCCCAGACCGATTTTTAAGTATACCGGTCGTCATATCTCGACTAGCTGATATAGATATAGACATGTGTGTCCGTCCTTCTGTCCATTATAATTTGTAAACACGATACAGGCCACAGTTATGGACCAATCTTCATGAAATTTTGCATGTAGGATGGGTTTTGGCCAATGAAGACCCCTATTCGGGCCAAAGAATAAGCATGCCTGTTTTGATAAAGATCGGCCATTATTTAGCTGGTTAAATGTACCCTGACTTTTGTGTGAAAAATTACAAATTTTATATATTTTTATATATTTGCCCCTGAAGGACATACATCCGAGAAGTTCATAGTACATCCAAGAGGAGTTGTTGACCTTTAAATTGATACCAATTACATTGTAGTATGACTCGGATGTGGGAATTACACTTAAATACTTTCAGGTGCCTACGTATTAATATATTATTTAGTAACCCATTACCACACTAGAGGGCGGAAATATAGCGCTGATCGCTTTGAAATTTTCCATGAGGATCCAGGTATGGTCAAGGACAACGCCTATAATTTTCGGTGATAATCAGATACAAATTTTGGGATAAAGTGGACCGAAAACTTATTTTTTTGTATTTTTTGGAGTCGACCTATAGGCCACAATTGAAAGCCGAACATCACAACACGACCCACGGCGAAGGGAATCTGGACAAGTACTTAGAAGGGCTGTACTGAATATTAATAATATTTGTTGACCTTTAGTCGGTCATGAGTGTGCAAATATCATGAAATATTGCCCAAGCTCAAAATGTAGTACCACAGAAAGTTAGATTTTCGTGTAAGTATCATAGGGTATCATATGGTCGGCCCCGTCCGACTATACTGCTCCGCTCACTGGTTTTTAATATGATAAATGTTATTATTCAATTGAAAATATCAAATTTTAAAATGTTTCCAAATGTTATCCACTTTAAAGAAATCAATAACTCTTCCCCAAATATTTTCCTTTTTTCTACAAATAATAGGTCTCCGGAGTCTAATACCATATACTAAAGCATAATATCCAATTGGACTATAAACCTATATATTTTTGAATATTTATAACACTTTTGCCACTCAGTTGCCATAGTATTTCGAAATTGTACAATTTCAGTACAAAAATATATAACAAACATGAATGTCTCCTACATACGACTACACAAAACAATAAATATAACAACTTTGTTGTTAACAATAGTTAATTTCCCTTAGGAAAAGAGGTAACTGAATATATCAGTTACAACAATGGACAGTAGAAGAAAAAAAAACTATACATTCATATGCATATCAAAAAACCAGAAGAAAACGAAAAAGTATAACACACTAATTGTACTGGAGTATTGTTTGAATTTATTTTCTATGCTAGGAGAACAGTGTTGGTTTTTTACAATCTAATATTTCTATTTTATTTTTTGCTGAATTTTTATTTTGAGACACCGTTGACTTTCTGTTTTTTTTTCCTCCATCCACATGCATTTCACTTTAGATTGTCCTGACATGTATGCAACATCCATTGACTGACATTGTATATCAATACCATGTTAATTCCATTCAAGTCCACACCGCCCCTGTCCAGTGTTGCCAATTTAGCACTTTTAGTGCTAGATTTAGCACTTTTCAAAATCGTTTAGCACCAAAAAAATTGATCTAGCACCTATCATCTTTTTTAGCACTTTTTATTTTTTTTCTGGATATTTTCAAAATATTCCGTCTATTTGATTTTATACCAAAAAAATTGCCGTTTTTCGATTCCACATAGAATTTTTTTATGTTTCACGCTATGATCTTTATTTATTTTTAATGTTAAAGAAGTGTCAGTATATCTGTGAACAAGTAAAAAAACCCGACCCGGCCGAACTTGTTATAAACACCATGTTAAACACCTGCACCACGTGGTGTTTATTAAAATTTTCTTAAAACATTGGCTGGTATTAGGTTGTTTATTTGGAAAAAACAATGCTGATTATATTTTATATTATAAACTATCTGGAATGTCAAATTATAGCCACTTATAGGGTCACGTCCCACCTTATATGGAAGTTATGTCAAAAATGGACATACATCGAAAAATTTCGCCAATTTTATACAACCACTTCGGTGGGAAAAGGGTTTTAAAACTTTAAAATGATGCGAATAGGACGGACATTTTATATGGAGTATATGAACAAATCTAGAAATTGTCCACATAAATATTTTCTACCCTAACAAAACCCATAGAATACCGCTAAATCCCTCAAAATGCCGAAAATAGGCCTCCGAACCATACGCGCAATGTGATATTACAATCAATTCTATTAAAAAACGTCCCCGACCGCTCTCTGAGGCTACCCTGAGAGGGCCCAATATTGATAATTGTTGGTATGGAGATTTTCTGCCTAATGGGAATCCAAAATATAAAATTGGAACCACTTCGGTTGAATAATGTGCCTAAAGTCACCAAGCCACCGAATTATGAAGGTACCGCTATATACTAAAACCCATATTGATAATGTTTGTTAGGCAGATTTTTTATACCCTCAGCCTTATGGCTAATGAGGGTATATACACTTTGATCCGGTGAAAATGTGCCTCATCGAGATATTGGTTTTAGATTACATGTTTCTTTGGACCAAATCCGTTTCAGAAAATATAGGGTCGATTTACACATGTCCGTCCGTCTGGCTGGCTGGCTGGTGCGCACGATAACTCTCGAAGGGAATAATCAATTTCATCCATTTGCATTTAATAGTTCTTCCAAACATAGTTTAAGTTCGAAGATGCTGAATATCGGCACTCCTTCTGGTACCTCCCCCACAAAATGGTCAAAATTATGCTAAAAACTAATTTCATAATAACATGCAAACGGAACATTCGATTTTAACGAAACTTTGTACAACCTATTATCTTTACCCACAGAGGGTCAAAATATTTATAAATGCAATATCAGGCGATTATTGCATTGGTATATTATCTATACCAATTCCGAAGATTGGACCCAATAGTTTATACAATTTTATCAATATTAAATCCGAAACCTCATTGATAAAAACATATTTCTTATATACAGCTAATAATAACATCTGTGTTTAATTCCGAAGACCTCCGCAAACCATAAGCTGGGGGTATATCTCTGTCGGTAACACCGACTGACACTCTTTTACTTGTTTCCAATGAAAATCGAAACTATCAAATTATAGCTAATTCGGTTGGGGCTACCCTAAAAAGAACAGATAAATCCCATTTTCATTTTCCATTTTCAGAATTTCAAAGATCTGTCATCAATATTGCGAGCTATATATACATGGCTATATCGACTTAGAAATTTATTCTGACTATGAATAAGTAGGATATCAGATGAATATTTCCAGGTTTCATTATTAGCTTTAAGCGAAATTCCTTCTATAAACTTTTTAGCACTTTTATTCAGCACTTTTTTAAATTTTTTAGCACTTTCTAGCATTTTTTTAAACAAAATCTAGCATTTTTTAATGACAAAGTTTTGGCAACACTGCCCCTGTCACACACTCTAACTTACACACACACATACCGGCACACTCTTAAAACAAACATACATATTTGTATGTGGCATAGAAGGAAGAGGGGGATGGAGGTCATGTCACCCAAATGTCCACTACTAGAGTACATTGTCAATCCACATGTGTGAGTGTATGTGTTGTTAATGAAAGCGCAAATGTTTGGGGGTAAACTACTGGAGTTTTGTCAACAAATGTTTCAATGTAATTTTCCAATTCAGTGACATAAATGGCATACAAAACTGACATCAGACACAAATAATGGTACACAAACACAAACATACATGGACATACATAGAATGCATGCTACGTGCATACACGATATTGATAGTCGAGTAATGTCATACAAAATGTAGACAGTTACGATACGATAAACAAGAGAGTTAAATACGATAAACAAAAAGGGTATGTGGTAGTTGTTGGTGTTGTCTATATGTTGTGAGTAATGGATAAGGCACTGCGATGGAAAATTCAGCAATATGATAATTTTAAATAACACACAGTTTAAAAAATGCTAATATTCAAAACTCCATATAAAGTAAAACAAGAGTTATTTCACAATTCCTTGCTTATTTAAAGGTACCCAACGCATTCTCGATTTCAACTTTGGACGAGTTTCAACCGCCTGGCGAATGAACATACTTATAGACTTGTAATTTGGCATACATGTATTGGAGGACTTAAAGAAGAAGAAAATCAATTGACAAAATGTTATTGTTGTTTTTAGTAATTAAAGAAAATACCTTATTTTCGACTGTCCTCTTAAGAGAAAAATGCAGAAAATTCAAACTAAATGGGGAATGTTAATTATTAAAGAACATACATCGAAGGTTATATTTATAAAATGTCAACCGTAGCTGCATATCAGATGACCTTTCCTTTGAGTCAAATTTTCCATACTCTCTCCGAAGCCTGAATTGATATGTTTTTTACCCACCACCCAAATGTTTGCTGAAGACCTCATAAAGTACATATGTTTTGATTAAAATACTATATCGATTTAAACATTTTTGCCAAGTCTCTCTATCGAAATCAAATTTTTGAAAATAAAAATTATTTAAAATAGAACTTTGAAATTTTGCATATACATTGCCGTACCGCCCATTTCCAAACGAGGTTCGAGAAGAATGTAAAACCTATTTGCGGAAACTGTTCAATATAGGTCCCTTTATTGATATAGGTCTCATATAAAGATAAAACAAATCATTGTAATTATTTTCTATATTACTCAGATTACGGAATATGGAATACCTAAAATTGTCTGTATATAGACCCGGTCCCATTTCGGTGTTTAAGAGGATGAAATAAATCTTGACAGAAAATATTTTAAAATGCCGACGATATAAATACCTGTCGTATTTCGAGCGACAGGGGGTTGAAACCACGATAGAGCTCGCAATATTTGAGACAAACCTTTGAAATTTGGCACATATAATGTTTAGTATTGAAAATGGGGTATATTAGTTCTCATCTTGACCATTTTTTACACACCTTTTTAACCAAATTGGGTATCATATCTTACTTCGCAGACTTGTGACAGAACATTTGGTCCATAAACCGAGCATAAAATAGATTTCCAGGAGCGTCGGTCTTTTGTGCAGTTCTTCCAATTTGAAAGATCCTGTTCGGCAATGTTGCCTTCCACTTAATCTTTTCATCGAATTCGAGGCCTTTTCCTTCTGCATGTACCATCAGTAGGCTTTATATGCCTTTTGTGCTGGGCATCCTCATCCATTCCCACACCATGACCTACTCACCGTAATCACTCTACAACTCGATACGTCTATGTCGATGTCCAAGAATAGATGGTACAACTTATGGTTCATTCGCAGGCGATATTCGCCGTCAACGCAGATCGGTTCATAGATCTTTCGTAGAATTATTCTTTCGAACACTCCAAAAGCTGTTTGCGCTTCAGTTCCATATAACATCAGGGGTAGTATCAGCTTCTTGTAGAGTCTGAGTTCTGTCTGACGAGAGGTTGCCTTGTTTTTGAATTGCTTACTCAGACCATAGTAGCATCGGTTGACCATCACAATCAAAATTGATCTCAATACTTTTATTTATGACGGTACCTAGGTATATAAAATCTTTGACTACCTTTAAGTTGTAGATTTCAAGTTCCACAGTAGTTATAAGAATTTTTCGATATCATTCTGTTTGTACCCATAAGCGGTACTTAATGAAGAACATTTATGTAATGTTTTCTTTTGATTCGTTCTGTTCTTTTGGAAAGGAGATTTTTAAATCTAATATGTATTTTATTGTATATGTGTGATCTACGAAAAAATGTGCAGAGTTGACCGAAGTTAGTGCTGAATAACGTGACTCCTTTATGATGTATAATATTCATTCCGAAATACTTAAACATTATTTCCTATTTTTAATTAGTCAAGAATAATGGAACCAAATTTTCAGAAAGTTTACAAAATTTAGTTTTTGTAAAAAGTGTAATTTTTGTAGAAAATTAAAAAAATATATATGGGCAATATTGCCAATTTTTTAATATTCCGTTTTCAAAAAATCAGCTTTTTTGTTTTTGTGGCACATCAGTGATTTTTGGTACACATATAGAGAAAAATGTTCTGACTCCGAAACCGTTCGCGATCAAATTTTTGGTTGATGCGCGCAAAACTTATCGAGGTTTTAATTTTGGGCATAAGAAAAAAATCTTAAAATTACGCCGTTTATTATATTGACCAAAAACGTTGATATATATCTTCCTCCGTAAAATAAGAATATGAATACATTATAATAATCGCGATAAAGTCGCGAAATATGAGAAAAATAATAAAAATGCAGGGGATTACGTCAATATTTTCATTATATTAATGACATACACACACCTAAAAAATAATTTAAAAATATCTACATAATCTAAACACCACGATGAATCAAATGATATCAAAATCACACAAGTCCGTGTAGCGTTTTGTAAATCACAGCGACAATAAAACAAGATATTGAGGGAAAATATTTGTTTTTGGTTCGAAAAAATAATGTCATCATATTTATTTTTTTAATTGTATACATGAAATTTCAGAAAAAAATGTTGGGGTTATTCTGCTATTTTACCCGAATTTCGCCGAAAAATTGACATATATAAAAATAATCCCATTTTTTTGTACAAGTATACACCTAGCGCATTATAGCAAGGCCCTTCCGATAAATCTTAGGGTTTTATAAATAGGAATAAATCTTAAAATAAAATAATATTATGAAATATACATTTTAAATTGCGTCTATATCGCGTAATTCTCAAAATCATTTGATGCGCATGCGGTTTTCAGGAAGTACTGAAGTTTATCTTCCAATCCATATATATTTTGCGAAATTTCATTTGTCGGCTAAGATGTGCCGCACGTAACACTGAAGTACCCAAAAAATCGTAAAACGCGAATAATTTCCGAAAACTCCATATGCTATTAACGCGCATCCGATTTCGGTGTGCACCCTAAAAAAATACATCGATTTATACCATTTCAATGCGCTCCATTAAAAACCATGGATGTGCCAGCACAATCTATTTTTGAGATAAATTGCGTACATCTCTCTTTCGGCTGAAGTTTTTAAAGTTCTCTTTTCGAAAAAGATCAAAATCCGTATGATGTGTTTTATTGAAGCGGAAATGATACACAGAAAACGCAAATAAATCCGCGATATTTTCAAAACCATTTTTTGCCAAATTTCGTGTTTTTGGAAGGCCAGTTCCCGCCGTTCTAGTAGATGGATTTTCACGAAAAAGATTTTATATCATCCGAAACGTAAAAAACCTTATTGATCGCGGGTACCCATATCATTCAGTTGACAGATCTAAAAATTTGGCCCGAAAAATAGGTTTTTTAGAAATTTGATCGCACAAAATTCGCACCTTCGGATGAGTATTACTCTGAAGCTGTACATACTACATACTCAAAATACATACCAAATTACGCAGATTCGCGACTACAATAATCTTATAATCGATTTTTGGATATTCCTGTTTGCGTATTAAAGCTAGAAGTAAAATTCAAAAAACACTCAAAATCTAGCTTCAAAATGTTAGCATCATTTAAAGGTAGATGCAGTTAAAATTTTGAAAAATGATACATAAGGGGCGTAATCCCCATTTTGTTGGCTTCTAGTTTTATTTTGACACGAAGACCGTGCAATGAGTGGCTTAGTCACAAATCGATAGAGAACATAAAAAACTGGTTCGCCTCAACCTGTTTTTACACATTTTTTTACATTAAAGTAGACACAGCTTCCACCAAAATAAAGTTTCGAAATCAATATCATGAACAGTTTGCAACGACAGATCAATTAAGCCAAAACTATTCACTTTTTTTCATATACTTAAGTAGTATTTACAAACCAGTAATGCTTTATTTTTCTCCGAAATGCCTTATTATTAATTTTACATTTCTCTAATTTTTATGGGCGTTTTACATCCCACGAAGCTGTGAAAATAAACCCTTATTTTTCCCATTTACAATGTATATAATGTATAATAATTTCAACATAAAGTATTTTCCTTAAAATACGAGATGCAAAATAAGAATACAATCCATCGCACACTCACTCAAAATAATATCTACGTTTTTGTAATGCTATAGCTAACAAATTATGCCTCCTTTGGGAATCTCAATTGCGATATTCTGCCAACTAACACAATAACTTATAATTTACACAAAATATTTTACTAACATTTTTAAAGTATTTAAATTCAATTCAAAATTTATTTGCATTGAAAATCTTTAAATTTTTCAAATTTCATTGTTAATTTTCACTAAGAAATTAGTAACAGGAAGAAATTTTAGAAATGAAACATGTTGCATTTACATAAATACATTTCATTTACACATCAATAGCACATACATATATCCTACAAGAAGAATAACAAACTCCCTATTCACCTGTCCATTAAAGTCCAAATTCTAATGGGTTTATTTTTCGATTTAATCAGAATCAGCATTCTTTAAATTTTCGTTTCTTTCAACAATTAAATTCAAACCACAACATAACATAGATATACGAAAAATTCCTTTTCTCCCACAAATACTTCTAGACTACACTCACATACACATATGTGTACAGTTAGCCAGCCAATAGTTTATTTATCCAAGCCATTAACAATAATGACAAAGGACTAAGTGGTTATAGAAAATAACCCCGAGTACATACTTAAATATAGATTTACTCATACAAACACACATGCATCATTCTAACCACCATACAATGGTGATGGTAATGATATATGAACTAAACTTTCAATTTAGTAGCAGGCCAGGATATGCATAGGTGATGATCTACAATTGAATAAAGAGGAAATGGGAAACTACTTAAAGAATAGTTTGTGTAAGTGTTTCAGACATATGTATGTGCCATGTGAGGAGTATATAAGTTCTGTTGCCATGTCATTGACCTCCCATAACAACAATTTTCCTATTACCTCTTTTGTAAACCATTACCATTAAATGTGCTGATTAACTAAAAGCTTCTAACCAGGAAATTAAGAAAATGTTTGATTTTGCAGGATTTCCATTTTACAAACAAAACAAATAATGAGGATAATGCTATTAGCTTGTGTGTCCAGGTAACAAGGATAGCTATTAGTGAATATTTGTTAATGTATCGGACAGGGGGATACTGCATGGATTGTACAACAAAATTATAATTGCTTAATAGATTTAGGATTATTAAATATTTAAATAAATGTAAGGGAAACATTTGACATTATTGAAAGTTGAAGTACAATTGGGCAAAGTCGAGGAGACCTAACATTATTAGGCCAATTAAGAAGTTATGGCTCTGGATTGCCTAGAAAAATATCGTTTAAATAATCCACACTTATGGGTCCTATGACAAGTGAAACCACTTTGGGTATATTCAACAGATGCCGCCTTTCGAAGGAACATTAACATGAAATTGGACGAACTTAAATAGTAATTTTTATTTATATGCGAACCGATTAACATCAAGCAACACACATGGCATTCTGCAACCTTTGCTAAATTTCAGGTCATTCAGACAGATCTGTCTGCAAAATCTCAATCGGACACCCGTTGATAATTTGGTGCACAATTAACATGATTAACCATTTACCTAAAATCGGACGAAAATATATATGGGACCTATATCTAAATCTGAACCGATTTTTACGAAATTTAACACACATTATTAGAGACACAATTCAGTACACAATACTGACAATCGAAAGAAATATAGGGGCTTTTGTGCACGACTTACATAAATTCGGACGAAAATATTTATGAGAGCTATATCTAAATCTGATCCGATTTTCACGAAACTTAGCACACATTATTCTAGACTTAATTCAGTACGCTATTCAAAATTTCGTGCAAAAAAAAATTTAGGGGCTTTTGTGTACCATTTACATAAAATGGGACAAAAATATATATGGGAGCTATATCTAAATTTTAAGCGATTTTCACGAATCTTAGCATACATCATTCCAGACTCAATTTAGTTCGCTATGCCAAATTTCGTGCAAATTGAAAGAAATGTCGGGCCATTTACATAAAATCGTTCGCAAATATATATGGGAGCTATATCTAAATTTGAACCGAATTTCACGAATCTTAGCACACATCATTCTAGACTTAATTCAGAACGCTATGCAAAATTTTGTTACAATCGAAAGAAATTTAGAGGCTTTGGTACACCATTTTCAACCAATCGATCGAAAATATATGGGAGCTATATCTAAATATAGACTGATATTCACCATGCTAAATTTCGTGCAAATCGAAAGTAATATAGGGTCGTTGGTGCACCGATGAAAATATATTTGGGAGCTATATCTAAATCTGCACCGATTTTCACGAATCTTAGCATACATCATTCCAGTCTCAATTCAGTACGCTATGCTAAATTTCGTGGGTTTGGTGCATCATTTACATAAAATCGGACGAAAATATATATGGGAGCTATATCTAAATCTGAACCTATTCTCACAAATCTTAGCACACAGACTTAGACTTAATCAAAAGACATTTAGGGGGTTTCGTGTACCATTTACAGAATATCGGACGAAAATATATATTTGGCGCTATATCTAAATCTCAACCGATTTTTACGAAACTTAGTACACATCAGTCTAGACGTAATTCAGTACGCTATGCAAAATTTCGTGCAAATCGAAAGAAATTTAGGGGGTTTGGTACACCATTTGTATAAAATCGGACGAAAATATATAAGGGACACCATTTATATAAAATCGGAAGAAAATATATGGGAGCTATATCTAAATATATATACCATTTATATATATATATATATATATATATACATATATGGGAGCTAAGTCTGAATCGATATTCACGAAAATTTGCATATATCATTCTAGACCTAATTCAGTACGCTATGCCAAATTTCGTGCAAATTGAAATATATATAGGGACTCTGGTACACCACTTTTATAAGATCGGACGAAAATATATATGGGAGCTACATCTAAATCTGAACCGATTTTCACGAATCTTAACATACATCGTTCCAGACTCTATTTAGTGGGCCATGCAAAATTTCGTGGAAATCGAAAGTAATATAGGGTCTTTGGTGCATCATTTACATAAAATCGGAATCTGAACCGATTTTCACCTATTCCAATAGGGTTTGTCCTTGGACCATATATATGAGCTGTAGCAAATTTCATCCAAATCGGACCATAAATGTGACCTCCTTTGTTTACAATTTAACATCAACAGACGGACGGACGTGCATAAATCGATTCAGAGAGTGAATATATGCATATGCTCAAAAGGGACCATTGGTCTATATCATTTCCTTATGCATGTTATAAATATATGCACAAAGACATAATACCCTGTACCACAGTGTGGTAAAGGATATAAAAAGTGTTCTTAAAACATTCACACTGAAAGCTCCGATAGTCCTTGAAAAAATATTCGTAAAAAATTAACTCTGATATTATTTAGAAATCCAAGCTTATAGCTCCGAACGTTCTTAAAAGAGATATACATAAAGATGTCAAGTTTTTAAAAATCCACAACTGTGGATCTGATTCGATAGCTGTGGACAAAATCTTCTTAAAATAGCCATGATTTTAGTTTAGATAGTCATTAAAAATATGTATTCTTGAATACTTTTTTAGGTAAGTCAGCTTGATCCCTTTCTGGTTGTTTTAAAAATAAAAACAACAAGATGTTTATTTTTAAAGTGATTGCTTTCGGGAAAGGCCGAGAAGACTATATCGAGCCATATTCGTCAAAAAAACGTAACCCTCAATTTGAAATTTTACAGGGGAAGGTTTTGTTTTAATAAATTCAGATTTAATAAAGCTATCGAATTTAGAATTATAGTTTAAAACAAAACGATAGTTCTATATTTCAAAATAATAGCTTTATTAAATCTGAATTTATTAAAACAAAACCTTGTCTTGTAAAATTTCAAATTGGGGGTTACGTTTTTTTGGCGAATATGGCTCGATATAGTTTCGGATTTCGCCACAAATCCTCATCAATTCTCTTAGTTTCTTGCTTGGGATATTGTCCCAGGGAGTCAGGTATCACTCCACTAAACAAAAAACCCTTCTTCCCCAATTTTATTACATCCACAACGTCATTGTCATTGAAAAGTATTTCAGAAATGCTTCTTCTAATACCCCCGAAGCATGTGCAGTTTTTTATGTCTATGTCTTATGTTTTTTCATAAAATTCTTTAAATTAAAATTCAATTTCATTAGAATTCCCCATTTTAAATTCAAACCACTTACCCAACCTCACGCACACACATATACATATATACATACACACACACATACAGTCATTAAAGCCTATAATTGAATAATAACTCATAACCATTATGAACATTTTAATTTTCTTATTGCTTAATGATTTACCCCCGAAGGCAAATATGTTTAGCCTTAAGCGTAACCGCTAATCACGTTCGGTCACCATCATTATTAGCTTCATTCAATTAATGGTAGCCTGTGAAAGTTGCAGCTGGCTGGTGGAATGCGGAAAAACGGAGTGGGTAACATGTTGGATGGTTGGCTCACTCGGCGGTTGGATCGGCTCGGCATGGCATTTATTTAGCCAACATCAGGCCTAATATAGGGACAATGGCATCATTTGGAAAAAAAATTACAAACGGCTTGGCTTGGCATTCGCCCTTCGAAATGTACGACGACAACAATGTAAAACAGTGAAATTTGACCCACGGATATATAGTGAACCAAACTCTAAAATGGAAGGATATTGAAATTGTGTTCTTGTTTTTTTTCTCGCTACAATTCTCAGAGTTTATAAACTGTGAACAAGTTGTTGCCAGTTCTAAGCACACACATACACAGAAACGAACAATTTTCCAAAAAGAAAATGCTGTTCCACCCACTTAGCTACAACAATTTCCAATTAACCACAAAATTTATAATTGAAAACTTTTGTTGTAGTGTTCATTGCCAAGGAAAAACAAAAATTGTTCGTTGATGGTTTCCTTGCCCACTTGTTGTTGGTGGGATTGGTTTTTGTATTTTTCCGTTTGTTTTTTTTTTTTTTTTTTTTTTGCTTTTCCAAAACAACAAAAGTTGTAATTACAAAAACAAAAAACAATTTCTTTCCGGTTCGGCATTGTTAAATGTGTGTATGGTGGTTGTTCTGTCGAACTTTTTGTTGGTTTTTCATATTTTTTAATTTCAAACAGATTCATTAATTGAAATTTTGCTAATTTCGTGGAAAGTTCAAAAGTTTTTCACCAGCGTCCATTTCAAAAATCAAATACATTAAAAAATCATTTTTGTTTTTTTAGAAAATTCAAGGAGTCTGGTTGAGAAAATTTTCTGGAGCATGTCATAAAGAGATGTTAATGGTGTTTAACTTGTACTTGTAACGAAAGAAAGTTTGTTTTATTAAATTTCGTTATGAGAAATATTTGAAATAATATTGGAAGAAATTATAGATTTTTCATTCATTGATGGGCAGAAAAATTTTTAATAACAAGTTCCTCAGGCTTATTCTAACGAAATGCTTCATTTTAAGTTATATCAAATAGACACCGTAGGCGTATGATTGTTTTTAATTAGTTGTTCATTGTTGCGTATGATCATCATTTGTAGTCAACAATAATTATACGCCTCCATATCTTAGGTTGCAATTTTTAATATTTCCTTTCTAATTGTTTTTTATTTGTTTTTTTTTTCAGCATTATCGTGGTTCCTTAAAATCTCTGAATACGGGTATTGTTACTCTACTGAATTATGGTAAACATGTTCCACCTGCCGTTTCCCACGTAACACTGGCCCATGAAATTGGTCATAATTTTGGTTCACCGGTAAGTAAAAGGACAATTATGTGATTTAATTTATTCTTTAAAAATATAAATAAAGGGATATAAAATTAAAATAAAACATTATATACAACAAATATTCGGAGAATTTAAAAGCATTATTATTAAAAACTCCAACATTATGAAAATATCCCATTAGGGCATATTCTTTGAAATGGTTAAATCAAAAACCTTCGAAAGTAACCTAAATTGTGTGGTAGCACAATTTGTGGATGTTATCGCTTCATGTAAGTAAAAAACAAATTACCGAACAGATTTGGTCCAATCTTTTGAGGACACAAAGGTCCAATTTTTAATAGGATAAAAAAATACTTTAATTTTCGATGGCTCGACTCATCTTACCCCTGTATCTATAAATTATTACCCATTCAGCGCATACTCTTTGTTTGGGTTATAGTCAGGACATTATTCTGCATTGCCTGCACCACATCGTGGCAAGAATTCATGTCATTGTAGACAAAGAAAACAGTAAGCTTTTACGTTTTTATACCCTTCACCACACTGTGGTACAGGGTATTATGTATTTGTAAATATGTTTGTAACAGGCAAAAGACATCGAGATATACCATAGTTTACTTTGAGAATATGCATAGAATATCGTTCTGAGTCGATTTATTCATGTCCGTCTGTCCGTCCATGTATTTTTGTGAACAAAGCATTTATGATCCGATTTGAAAGAAATTTCGCATATGTCACTAATTTGCACGAACCCAATAGAAATTGGAGAAAATTGATTCAGAGTTAGATCGGTTCCCATTTATAGTTTCGTCATATTTTATGTAAATGAGGCACAAACACTCAATATTTGTCTGATTGAGATAACGTTTTGCACAGAGTATTGAAATATGTACGCAAAGTTTTGTTGAAATCGGTTCAGATTTAAATAGCTCCCAAAGCCCCTAAATTGAGTCTAGAATGATGTGCGCTAAGTTTCGTGAAAATTGGTTCAGATTTAGATATAGCTCCCATATATATATATTAATGTCCGATTTAATGTATATGGTGTTTGCTGCACCCTATATATCTTTCGATTTGCACGAAATTTGGCATAGCGTACTGAATTAAGTTTAGAACGATGTGTGTTAAGTTTCGTGAAAATTGGTTCAGATATAGCTCCCATATATTTTTTCGAAGTAGACCCCAGGTTGCCTTGCTTATGAATTGCTTACTCAGACCATAGTAGCATCTGTTCTCCGGATGTCATTTGTTATGTTTATGGCGGTACTGAGGTATATACAATCGTACACTACCTCGAGGCTGTAGTTTTGAAGTCCCACAGTTGTTCCGAGTGTACTGGACGGCTTGCGCGTTGATACCAGGATATTTAAAAGGCCTCACGACAAACTGTCACCTTGTCTGAACCCTACTTTGATAATGAACGGCTCCGAGAGCTCCTTTCCGACTTTAACTGCTGACCTTGTGCCATTTAAAGTTATCCGTCATAGTCGTATTAGTTTTGCAGTACTGCCGAATACAGACATAACAATTAACACCTCTAAGCGGATTGGGCTTTCCAAAGCGTCTCTATAGTCGACGAATAGTTGGAATGTGTCGATGTGTTTTTCGTGGGTATTTCCAGGATTTGTGACAATGTGAAAATCTGGTATATTGTGGATTTGCCAGGTCTGAAGCTGCATTAATAATATCCAATAATATTATTGATCATTGGCTTCAGTCGTTCACAGTGCACGATGTATAGCACTTTACATGCAATCATTATTGGCACATATCGTACGTGGTTCCATTCATTTGGGCATGAATTCATCTAGCCAAATTGTTCTTATCAGTTGGTGCATGCTCATGATCAGCAACTGACCACCGGTCTTGAATAGTTCGGCTGATAATCCATCAGCACCTACTGCTTCATTGTTCTTCAGCCGATTAATTGATATTCTGAACTCATCTTGATTAGGTGGTATACCCTCTATACCGTCATCTCTCATTGGGTCTGGGGTATCTTCTTCATCGCCTCTATTTGATACCAGAAGCTCTTAAAAATACTCCTTCCAGATCCTCAACATGCTGTCTGTATCTGTCACCACGTTTCCTTCTTCATCTCTACAGGAGGATGTGCCTGCGCCAAAGCCTTCTGTTTGACATTTTTCTCCTTGGTAAAATTTCCGGACTCTTGTACATCTGGCTCCTGTACATCTCGATTTGTCACGCTCACGTTTTTCCTGTTTTTATTAATTTTTTCTGAAAATACGTTTCTCCTCTCTCCGATTTTCCTCACTCCCTTTCTCCCGAAAATTCTCCACCGCATTACATGTTACTACTGTGTGCAGGGCTGCCCTACAAGTATGCGCTGCGTTTTTCACATCAGTACCATTACAACACTCCTGGTCATACCATGGGTTTCTTGATGGTGGTTTTTGGTACACAAGTGTTGCTTTTGAAGCAGTTTGTAGGGAGTGGACAATTCTTTGCCATTGTGCCTCTATAATATTATCGGGACAAAAAGTGTGTTCGTCAATCAGCTGGGTAATTTGAGCGGAGTAGGTCTATGTTACCTGCTGAGTTTGCAGCTTTTCGACGTCGTGTTTCCGTGTTATTTAAGATCGCACCTTTGCTGCTAAATTAAGACGGGTGCGAACCTTGCCTGCTACAAGGTAATGGTCCGAATTGATATTCGCTCCTCAGATCGATTGAACACCTAAAACACTGAATGAATGCCTTGCTTGATCAGGAAAAATCCAGATGGCCTTGTGTATATCGAGATGCTTGAATCTGGTGCTGCTAACTACCATGTTTTTTGCAGTCGCGAAGTCAATCAACCACTGGAACCTGGAACCTCCCCAAAGATGGTCAAAGTTTTCAATATAATTCGAACCAAATTTTAAGCAAGCTATTATCTTTTCCATGTGTAGATTAAGTCCGAATGTGGGACCCATTGATCAAAACCTTCTGGTACCATGGTTCAACATTTTATAAACTTGTAAATTTAATTTAATAACCTATTCGATCAACATTAATGCCGAAAACTCTTTGATAAAATCATATACCTTTTACAAGCGAATAAATAAAAATTGGGTGTAATTCCGAAGACCTTCGCAGACTATAGGCTGAGGGAATATACCTATCGGCAACACCGATTAACACTCTTTAAATACTTCCCTATCAATGTTTAGTGCCAAAATTTCAGACATTCTTTAAATTCTAACCAAAAAAAAACGATGCACTTTCAATATTATAACCTCGTACACAAATGGACCCAAAAACCCAAAGTCTACAAATGTAACAATGCAACACATCGTATTTAAGTGGCAACAATGCATTTGTAATGCTGGCAGAGGGGAAGTGGGAAATTACAAGCAGACAACGAACGTTGCGATCCAATGCGCCGCGATAACGTTTGTATAGGTGTCTGGAAATAAGGTTTTCCTCTATTCGTTATATGTATACGAGTCTGTGTTTGCATGTGTATGTGTGTACGAGTGTCTGCAATTTCGGTACAATGAATGGAATGCACTTAATGCAATTAGTTACAGTTCGTCGCGTTAGCATGAAATTCGCTTCTTCTTGTTCTTCTTTTTTTGCCGTTGAACTTTATAACTATGGCGTCGAGAGGAACTTGATTTTCCTGTGTATATGATATATGTATTCCTTTTAAAAGCGAATGAGCAAACGAGGGAGTGTGTGCATGTGTTTGTGTCTGTGCACAAAAGTGTAGTAAGTTAGCGCTAGCATACGTTTTTCATAGTTTTCCCACACGTTGTGTGAAAGTCTGTTAAAGTGAGGGTGTTTAGTATACTCATGACACCAATACACATACTGCTGGCATGTGTTGTTGTTGTTGCTGTTTTTTCACTCTCATTCTCTAGCTCGTAGGGGGAAAAAGTAAAAAAAAAATAAGAAAGGAAGCCATACTCATATACACAGATTATACAGTCGGATACACTTTCATGCACTCGTTTATAACAATAGACTCTAAAAGATACCGCAACGCTTTCTGTTGGTTTTTTTGTTTTTGTTTTGAAGGATACTAAATTAATATTAGGGCGTCTCAATTAAGAACAAGATTTTCGATAAGGCAACGGTGATTAAATGTGCTTAATTGAGTTTTAAAATAGCTTTAAATCGTTATATGCTTCTTTTTTGTAAATCTACCCTCAATTTGTTTCAAAATCATACACCCTATTAATATCGATTGCTTCTGCTTGTTTTTATCAAGAAATCTATTCGTTATAAACTTCATTTCGCAAAGTAGATACGTCGTCGTTGCTGGTGTGCGTGCGGTGTGCTTTCACATCTTAAGAGATTGTTGTTATTTTCATAGAGCATATCAAGAACTTTAGTTTCTTAAGCAGGGTATACCATTCCATTCCACAACGTTTCAATGATATAATCATCATTACGCTGCTGCGTATGGCTGCGGTACTTGAAATTTCCTTTTAATCATCGATTAAACTGTAACAAGGACAAATTACATTTTCAAGTTATTGCATTTCCAGTGCACATGCACACACACACACACAAACAGACATGTTTATAGTTAAAAATAAAACTGATAGTTCTTAATGTGTCTTAATGTGTAGTGTAGATTTCGTGAGATTTTTAACTACACAAACAATTTTTGGTAATTATCAAATTAATGTTTGCTGATTTAATTACACGCCTGACTTGTAAATGAGAGATATTGATTGGAATATTTATACTTGAATGATATTTTAAATGGATTTTAGATTGAATTAGAACGTGGTTAAATTTGTCGTTTTTAAGTTTAAAACCACATTTTATTTTTTTTTACTGTATTATTTGTAAATGCGACGACCACTGATGCGTATGATTCATTTTAATAATTTGGCAAGAGGACGTATGAGCAATATTTAGTTGCACAAAGGCTGAGTATTACAATTTCCCTACACCAGGAAAATATATCAATATATCAATTTAAAGGTCAACAATTCCTCTTTGATATAATATCAACATATCGGGCCCATTTCCCTGAGGAATAAATATATACGCCCCAGAATACAAATTTTGTAATTTGACCCGCTAAATATTGACCGATCTTCTTCAAGACAGACATGCCTACTGTTTGGTCAAATATATACGCCCCAGAATACAAATTTTGTAATTTTTCATTTGACCCGCTAAATATTGAGCGATCTTCTTCAAGACAAATGCCTATTCTTGGGTCAGATTCACTTCCTGGTGTAAAATTTTGTGGTGTTCGGGTCATAATTATGGCTTCTAGAGCGTCCAGAAAAGCAGGCAAAAATAAAGTTGTTGGTCCATTTCAACCCTCAAATATTAACCGATCATTACCAAACACAATAGTGGTCTTCTTTGGTCAGAATCCGTGCTACATGCAAAATTTCGTGTGATTGGTCCATAACTGTGGTCTTTCTCAAAACCCGAAACAATTATAATCTCCGTTTAATTACAAAGTATGTAGGAATAATGATTTGCGCTTCCTAAAAAGATTTCCCCTACTTCATGCTAAGGGCTAGGATATCTTCATAAGTACTTAAGCAAAGATACGACATCGTTTTACAGCACGATAGCTTAAAGAGGACGAAAGTATGGGATTCGGAAATATTGCACATGAAATGAGTTCATTAAGAAAGGATAAATACGTTACAGCAAGTGAATACACATATATGGAACGATTCTAAAAAAAATATATAGAGACAAATTTTGAACTAAGATCTCTACGAATGACCTTATGGTCTTTCAATTGAATTCATAGTCTTCTCCTTCTGCGTGAACCATCTGTTAGCTCGCTTTTATATGCCTTTTGAGCTGGGGCATCCTCATCCATTCGCACAACACAACCTATCCACTGTAGTCGCTGCAGCTCGATACTTCTCACAATGTCAATGTTTGAGAATATATGGTACAACTCGTGGTTCATTCGCCGGCGATATTTACCATCGACGCAGATCAAACGTAGATATTTCGGAGATTTTTCTCTCACACACTCCAACATGCCTCCCATGCTTCAGATCCATACAACAGCACGGGTAGTATCAGTAGTCTTGCTCTGAAGTTGCTTACTCTGTTGGCTAAGACTATTATTCTCGGTATTTAAAAGCTGATGTTATTAGTTTTGTTTATGGCGGCACCAAGGTATATAAAATCTTTCACTGCCTCACAGCTGCAGCTTTCAAGTTCCACAGTTGGCCCGAGTCTACTGAACATCTTGTACGTTGGTATTTTCGCCATTTACTACCAGTCCCACTTTGGCACACTCCGTTTAAGGTAGCTGTTACGATTTCATCGACATGTCATTTCTGTTCGCCTTTGCTCTCGTATGACCTTTTCAACGTCACAGGATAGACTTTCACGTTGTCTGAACCCTCTTTCGATATTGAATGGCTCAGAGTTCCAGTTAAATAGTGTTTAATTTCCTTTTGTTATTGTAAAAACAACAAAACAAACATATGAAATTGTTGTAAAATAAACAATGTCGAAAAATTACAGAATAGGCCTACTGATTATGACGAACGCAGCATAAACACCTCTGAAAGGAAAGGTCTGTCGAATGCGGCTTTATAATAGATGAAATGTGTCGATGTGTTTTTCGTGTGTCATTTTCAGGATTTGGTGCAGGGTAAAAATCTGGTATATGGTAGATTTGCCAGGTCTGAAGCCGCATTAATAAGATCCAATAATATCATTGATCATTGGCTTCAGTTGTTCACACAGCACGCTGAATAGCACTTTATATGCGATGGAAGGAAACCAATTTCTCTATATCGTCTTGTTTCCTTGCATTGGACATCCAATCCTCAAGCCAAATTGTACGAATCAGCTGGTACATGCTCATGATCAGCACCTGACCTCCGGTCTTGAATAGTTCGGCTGGTAACCCTTCAGCACATGCTGCTTTATTATTCTTCAGCCGATTAATTGCTATTCTGACATCATCTTGGCCAAATGCTCCTTCCATATCCTCAACATGATATATATATATATATGGGCAATATTGCCAATTTTTTAACATAGCTGAAGCGGAGGTTCACCCCTTTATAACTCGGGAACTACTTAAGTATATGAAAGAAAGTGAATAGTTTTGGGTTAATTGATCTGTCGTTGCAAACAGTTCGTGATATTGATCTCCAAACTTTATTTTGGTGGAAGCTGTGTCTACTTTAATGTAAAAAAATGTGTAAAAACAGGTTGAGGCGAACCAGTTTTTTTATGTTCTCTATCGATTTGTGACTAAGCCACTCATTTCACGGTCTTCGTGTCAAAGTAAAACTAAAAGCCAACAAAATGGGGACTACGCCCCTTATGTATCATTTTTCAAAATTTTAACTCCATCTACCTTTAACTGATGCTGACATTTTGAAGCTCGATTTTGAGTGTTTTTTTAATTTTACTTCTAGCTTTAATACTCAAACAGGAATTTATAAAAATCGATTATAAGATTATTGTAATCGCGAATCTGCGTAATTTGATATGTATTTTGTGTACGTTGTATGCACAGCTTCAGAGTAATACTCATCCGAAGGTGCGAATTTTGTGCGATCAAATTTCTAAAAAACCTATTTTTCGGGCCAAATTTTTAGATCTGTCAACTGAATGATATGGGTACCCGCGATCAATAAGGTTTTTTACGTTTCGGATGATATAAAATCTCCTTCGTGAAAATCCATCTACTAGAACGGCGGGAACTGGCCTTCCAAAAACACGAAATTTGGCAAACAATATTTTTGAAAATATCGCGGATTTACTTGCGTTTTCTGTGTATCATTTCCGCTTCAATAAAAGACCTCATACGGATTTTGATCTTTTTCGAAAAGAGAACTTTAAAAACTTCAGCCGAAAGAGAGATGTACGCAATTTATCTCAAAAATAGATTGTGCTGGCACATCCATGGTTCTTAATGGACCACATTGAAATCGGTATACATCGATGTATTTTTTTAGGTTGCACACCGAAATCGGATGCGCGTTAATGGCATATGGAGTTTTCGGAAATTATTCGCGTTTTACGATTTTTTGGGTACTTCAATGTAACGTGCGGCACATCTTAGCCGTCAAATGAAATTTCGCAAAATATATATGGATTGGAAGATAAACTTCAGTACTTTCTGGAAACCGCATGCGCATCAAATGATTTTCAGAATTACGCGCTTTAGACGCAATTTATCTCAAAAATAGTGTGAGCTGGCACATCCATGGTTCTTAATGGACCACATTGAAATCGGTATAGATCGATGTATTTTTTTAGGGTGCACACCGAAATCGGATGCGCGTTAATGGCATATGGAGTTTTCGGAAATTATTCGCGTTTTACGATTTTTTGGGTACTTCAATGTAACGTGTGGCACATCTTAGCCGTCAAATGAAATTTCGCAAAGTATATATGGATTGGAAGATAAACTTCAGTACTTCCTGGAAATCGCATGCGCATCAAATGATTTTGAGAATTACGCGATTTAGACGCAATTTAAAATGTATATTTCATAATATTATTTTATTTTAAGATTTATTCCTATTTATAGTATTCTAAGATTTATCGGAAGGGTCTTGCTATAATCCGCAAGGCGTATACTTATACACAAAAAGTGATTATTATTATATATGTCAATTTTTCGGCGAAATTCGGGTAAAATAGCAGAATATCCCCAACATTTTTTTCTGAAATTTCTTGTATACAATTAAAAAAATAAATATGATGGCATTATTTTTTCGAACCAA
Source organism: Musca vetustissima (assembly GCF_032173495.1). Taxonomy (NCBI): domain Eukaryota; kingdom Metazoa; phylum Arthropoda; class Insecta; order Diptera; family Muscidae; genus Musca; species Musca vetustissima. The sequence continues at coordinate 101,491 of NW_026873374.1, forward strand.
AAACAAATATTTTTCTTCAATATCTTGTTTTGTTGCCGCTGTGATTTAGAAACCGCTACACGGACTTGTGTGATTTTGATATCATTTGATTCATCATGGTGTTTAGATTATGTAGATATTTTTAAATTATTTTTTAGGTGTGTGTATGTCATTAATATATTGAAAATATTGATGTAATCTGCTATATATTTTTTATTTTTCTCATATTTCGCGAATATGTTCAACTTTTTCGCGATTATTTTAATATATTCAAATTCTTATTTTACGGAGGAAGATATATATCAACGTTTCTGGTCAATATAATAAACGGCGTCATTTTAAGATTTTTTTCTTATGCCCAAAATTAAAACCTCGATAACTTTTGCGCGCATCAACCAAAAATTTGATCGCGAACGGTTTCGGAGTCAGAACATTTTTCTCTATATGTGTACCAAAATTCATTGATGTGCCACAAAAACAAAAAAGCTGATTTTTTGAAAATGGAATATTAAAAAATTGGCAATATTGCCCATATATATATATCTGTCACTAGGGTTCCGTCCACAAATGAGATGAAAGAGAGACCAAGACAAGCCCGGGCTTTGCCATGTTAAAGTCAATCAGAGCCGTTACTTGAGCCGTATCATCCCCTACGTCATCCAGAATTATTTACTTTTTTTTTAATTTCCCTAATTAAATTTTATATTGAAGACGTTATATTCAAATTATACCTTTCTATTTCAGAGTTAAAACTATATCAACATTTTTAATCGTAATCCTTTTTATTTCCTTTCAGCACGATCCCGAACAGTGCACCCCGGGCGGTGAGGATGGCAATTTTATTATGTTCGCCCGTGCCACATCGGGAGACAAGAAGAATAACAACAAATTCTCTCCCTGCTCACTGAAGTCCATTGAACCGGTTCTAAATGCCAAAGCTCGTAGTACCAAAGGCTGCTTTACCGAACCGCAGTCGTCGATTTGTGGCAATGGCGTTGTAGAACCAGGTGAACAATGCGACTGTGGTTGGGAAGAGGATTGTAAAGATTCTTGTTGCTTTCCCATGTCACGCCATCCGCGTAACGATGAGAAACCCTGCACGCTGACACCGAAGGCAATGTGCAGCCCCTCACAAGGTCCCTGCTGTACGGGTGATTGTAAACTGAAATATGGTGATAAGTGTCGCGATGATAATGGTTGTCGGGATCCCAGTTTCTGTGATGGTCATATGCCACAGTGTCCGCCGTCGGTTAATAAGCCGAATAAGACTATTTGTAATAAGGAATTCGTTTGCTATATGGGTGAATGTACGGGTAGTATTTGTTTGGCCTACGGCTTGGAATCGTGTCAATGTATACCTGGTCCGAAAGATGATAAAATTAAATCGTGTGAGCTGTGCTGTAAGCTTCCCGGGGAAGATAATCCATGTCGCAGTTCGTTTGAATGGAATGAACCACCATTTGATGTACCAGATATGTATGCCAAACCTGGAACACCCTGTAATGATTATAATGGGTAAGTTTTACGGTCTAGCTGAATACGAGAGAGAAGGAGAGAAAACGGGAGGGTATTGGGATGGTGTAATGGTAAAAATGTCACAGTTTGCGGTTTTTGTGTTTCATGATAGTGGTTTCAATATAATGCACAAGGATGTATGTGTGCTATATGTATATAGGTATGTGTATTCACACACATCAACTTGACCACTGTGTGTCTATGTCAAGTGTCAAATCTTTTAAAATGACCACATCCATTACCAAATTGTTCACCAAACAATAGTGAGATGTATACTTCCTCTCTCTTACCCCTCACACCAGCCTAATTCGCACATACACACATGTGCACTTCTTTGTAGTGCATCTCTGAAATTTGCTGAAAGTAGAACAATGGACGGAACAACTTGAAAGGATGACGAAATGAAAAATGTCCTTCAAATGAGTGAGAGATACAATGAATTGTAGAGGCTAGCCAACCAAGACAATTATGGTTGGATATGTAATGAAAATAGTCTGTCTACAGAAATTAATAAAGAGAAAAAAATGGAGTCTAGGAAAAAAATATACCATAAAGAAGAGAACCAAAGTCAGACGGGTCCTAAACTACACCTCCATACATATTTACTAGATGGGTTGTAAGATGTGTGAACTTCACGTCAGATCAATAACAAATAATTAGTCAGCAGCTATATCTCTCATTGGGTAGAAAATCTCCCCACAAAAACTATCAATATTGGCCTACGTTTCGGGATAGACCGATATTTAGCGACTTTGGACAATTTTTTTCAACCGAATTGGCTCCATATATAAAATGTCCTTACTAAATTATCAAATCTTTTTTGAAACGAATTAGCTCTAGTTTGCTATTTTATATTCTAATGGGCGGTCAAATTTTCCTAACTAATTATCAAATCATTTTACTATATCGTATTCCTAAATATCGATTTTAATAATACTTCACAGGCATCATTATATACCCTACTCGGAACATTATTGAAAAACTTGTGACATTCGGACAAACTTAGGTTTTTGGTACCCCATTTAAGTTTGGAAATTAATTTTAATAATAAAAAAATAATTTAAATTATAAAAATAATCTAAAAAATATTTTGTTCTATTCCTTTTCTATAATTCCATGTTCTCGTTTGTATATGCCACTCATCATGCAACAACAACGCCCACATCAACAACAATATCATCATCATTGTCTTCGTGTCAACAGTTACTGTGATGTCTTCCAAAAATGTCGTGAAGTTGATCCATCTGGTCCTTTGGCAACATTACGAAAATTGTTGCTGTCCGAGGAAAGCATTGCCACATTCAAAAAATGGATACAACAAAATTGGTATACCGTGGCCCTGGCCGTTGTCGGTGTATTTGTGCTGCTGGTAAGTACAGACTATAAGAGAGAGAAAGATGGAGAACGAGAGGAGATGAAAAACTTGAACAAATCTAAAATCTTAAGCCAAGCAAATCTGTTGGCAAACTGATTTATTTGTACGATTGTGAATGGAGCAATGAAAACACAATACGACGACTTTTTTCTTGTTATGGGATTGCAAACAGGGATGGTTTGTATGAAAGAAGCTGGTAGCATATCAGCCTAAACGTCAAGAAAATCTTAAAATATGAAAACTCATTTTAGGGTTAACACCGATCTTATTTCGAGTTTTTAGCAATTTTTCTCACAACCAACTAAAAACCAAAATCATCCTCTCAGGGGATGAAATCGAAATGGTATGCTAGATATTCGATTTAGTGCTAAGGGTTACGTTTAATAAAGGTACTTTTTAAGTCAAAAAAGGCAGTCAGAATTTATTAATTACACTCTATAGACCTCTCCATATGGGTTATTAAAAACATATTTTATTTTAAGGGACCACTACTCTTCCTGCATTCCAGCAAAAACCAAGGAAATAGGAGTACACAAATTATACGCCGTTGATGTAAAAATCTAAACGTTGTGTACATTGTGGCACATTTTTTACCAAACCATCTCTGTTTACAAAAAAAGTATGCAACAAGAACGATTTTGGTATATATCGATTTTCCTAGTAGCCGGATAATATTTTTTTTGTCCTCCTGTCATGGTTACTAACATAGATAGATGTAGCCAGGCGGCGGATAGCCAAAAAGTTCAAGTGGTCATCACTTTAATGCAATGCCATCACAAGAGCACCATCAGCGAACGTTATCACTCAAACAAGTTGAAGATGAAGGACAAGTACATGGTATGGAAATGTTTTTTTGTTTCGGAGATATAGAGAATGCAATGAAAAATTGCAATGAAGGATCTAAGTTGGATAAAAGAAAAATATTTTTGTTATAATTTTTATGGAGTAGATTTCGATTGTGAATTTAATGCTGATAATGGGTGTCTAGTAGAGAAGTGATTTTAAGGGAAACCGATATTTATTTCATGGTAAAAAATTAAAGATTTTGGTGGATTACCTAGAAGATAGGGGCATGTATAAGAAGTTTGAAAATTATTACATTGAAAATCTGTCATTTATAGTACTTTTAATTATTTCACATTAATTTGATTTTGAAAATTAGAACCTAAGGAAGAGTTTCTTACATTTGCCGATACGGATTATGTAGATTGCATATTACCTATTACTACACTTTGTATAAGCTATTAATTTCTAATTCGAAAAATTTTAATTTCTAACTCAAAAAAAAATGTTGCCGCCAAAAAGTTTATGAAACTTGCCACAATCTTGCTACAGGAAGAATATGAAAAACAATTAGCTAAAAAGAATCCTGCAGGCGCAAATGGAGGTAGTAAGTTGTCATGACATGACAATTAACAACAACAATAGTATTTTTGCTAAATTGTATTTGTTGGGCTTTCAATATTTCACATATCTCAGTTCACTTAAATTTGCTAGAGAACATTCATTCATTTTCATTTTATTCAAGGCTAGAAGTAAAACGGCTTGGAATTTAGACTGATAGTCCATAAAACAAAACTGCTAATAAGCTTACATTCGGATGTAAAAAAAATATTTTATAGATGATCGAACATATGTTCTTAAAACATATATATCTATAAATCTATATAAGGTCTCCTATAGTCATAGCAGTCCCCTCAAATTATCTTATAGACATAGCATGACTATAGACATATACGAAGGTCTTCTATATATACAAAGTACGCCTAAAAGTCTTCTATAGATATATGTCTTTTGCAGACTTGGAACACCTCTAAAGGTCTCATATAGACATTTAAAGTTCTCCACAAGGTCTCTAAATAAATAAATTAAAATACCTCCAAAGAAAAAAGAGATCTCTGGATCTCCTCCATATAACACCACTATAGGTCTTCTAAGGGAATAGAAAGCCTTCACATGTCTTCTAAAACAATAAATATAGAAGACCTCTACATGTCCTCTATTGAGATCAAAGACTTCTACAGATGTTCTATAGAAATGTAGGATTTCTACAAACCTTCTATACGAACAATCTCTACAGGTATAAAATATAGGAAAATATGCCTTCAGCATCTATAATTAAACTTTACCAGGCAGTTGCAGCTCGTGAAATACGAAATTCTGTTCAAAGTATTTTGAGCATGCTGACGACTGGCAAAAAGAGCTGACAATTTAAATCTCTATTCGAAGCTTTTTGAACAATAGGTCTCTAAAATACATCTGATCTTCTTCAATAGAAATATAAGACCTCTGCAGACCTTCTTTAGAAATACAAAACCTCTAACAGATTTTTATATAAAGAAAACCTCTACAGTTATTCTATATAGATCAAATATCTCTACCGGTCTTTTAAAGAACCATAAGATCTCTTCAAGTCTTCTATAGACATACAGGACCAATATATATAGAATAACTCTACACGTCTCTAAAAGACCTCTGAAGATCATCGATGAAAATACAAGACCTCTTAAAGTCTTCATAGGTCGTTTAAAGAAAAAGATAAAGAATTCTTCTACAGAGAATGAAGGCCTCTACAGATATTTTACAAAAGTAGGAAACCTCTGAAGCTCTTCGATGGAAATTTAAGTCCTCTAACTGTAGAAATAGAGATAGGATATAAAAATCATATTAAGGATATTTTATAGAAAATGGAGGTTTGTATAGAAATGAAAATATACGTATGTATAGACCTTTAAATATCTTCTACACCTATACAGAACATGTCACCTATACAAAACATGTGAACAAATAGCAGAACTCTAATGGGTTCCTATAAGCAAAGAGGACATCTTATTTCTGTCAGCAACGGTTTTCGATGAACGGACACAGGGAAATGTGTATCGGCGCCGTTGGTACTAGGGCCAAAAAAGGAAACGGTTCACGTAAGGGTGGAGGTAGAGATCTCGCCAGGGGAAACTGCAGTGGCTTGAGAAAATTCATTACTAAAAGGAGCTTTTTCCAACTCCCTTCTGTGCGGTCGTGCAAGGTGGCAATCGAAACTCACCTATTGTTTCGGGTGAGGGTCGGTGTTCTCAGTTGTCACGGGAAGCTCACTAAAAAATCCGTCCTCCTTCACTTCGCGTATTCAGAATGTAGACGTCGGTGTTGATAAGGTTAATTTACTCACCTGGTGAGGTTTTAGTGGTAATTCAGCGATGAAATTCCCTTTGGATCTTGCGATGGTCGTTCGGTCTACGGATTATATCTTTCTTAAACCCCAGCAATGCATTGTAATCGCAAGAACCTATCCGTAGTTTAACCGATGCATTACAATACCATAGGGACGCGCGTTGTTGCTTATTGTTTATCACCAACGAAGCACGAGACCCTTGACGTGCGTGGTGTTGCTAATTGTTTACAAATCTACGAAAATTCAACAATATTTGAAACTAATTCATTGGTTGTGGGAATTCAAACCTATATATTACACGAAAAATTCATTGAATTGCCACAAAATTATATCCAATAAATTGGACGGAAATAAAATATGCCTATGAGTACATTGATCGTATGTGTGACCGGAAACCAGCCTCGACTTTCACTATCACACATACGATTAAGGAATCTTCCTGTAGAAGACTTCAAGAGGACTTCTATTTTTATAGAAGACATAAAGGTCTTTCGAAGAAAGTATTTTTTGAACTAATGGTCATCTAGCTTACCATTCGAAATATTCAAATTCTATAGAAGGTATTTAGCGATATTTTATCTCAACAAAAGTTCTTTAAATCTCATATTTATTGCCAGTTTTTCATATCCAATTTTTATAGTTGCTTCAAACCAATACTAATCCATATTTATTTATTCCTTTTCTCCCATTTTTAACTACTTTCCAGATCCTGAGCACGAAACTGCTAACGAAACGATCAAATCTAAAACTAAAATCGGTAACAATAATACACAGCGCCACCACCGAAACCGTACGGCTGCCGGACGACAACAACGGCGTAATCGTTCACACGGCCGTACGAACAAAAGTTCCATTCAAAAAGAAAGTCAGAGGCGAGCGAACAGCAGCCAATGGTAGTGGGGGTAAGACGAACAAAACATCAGCGGCCGCAGCAACAACAGGAGCGGCGGCAGCAGGCGGCGGAGGAGGTGTTACAAAGGCAAGTAAGGCAATTACAAAAATATCACATGGTCATGGACGGATTACAAAAGTGGCGGCGGCAGCAGCAACTACCAGCTCTGCGGCTGCTGCAGGGGTAACAACAACGGTGGCTACAACGGCTGATGCCAAGAAACCACCGCGTGGCAAAAAGAATCGTATTTCTGGTAGTAGTCAAAGTAAAACTGCACAAAATGTCATCAATGCTGTGGTCAGCGCCGAGAAGGCAGCCACTGCTGCTGAAAATCTAAAGAAATCGAAAAAGAAGAAGCACAGCAAGGAGATCATAGATTATTCCACACGCACCACAAGTGGTCTGGGTTCGGTAAATAATCACACAAACACCTTTGGTAAGGTACAAAAATGGCTACTTGAATCACCGATTGTGGCCCAGCCCCTCTCTCACATTGAACACTCATCCAAGGTCAAGAATGTCATGAGCAAATCTCAAAGTACACCCGAGAGATTGGTCCAGAAAACCCCCACCAAGAGTAAGAGTATGGGTAACCTGTCCAATGAAAAGGTTAAATTGCAGGTGGTCTACAAGCCTCCGTTCAAATTTGCTTTGCGTCTTTCGAAGAACACCAAGGTTAAGACCCATGTCATTGGTAATCCGGCAAATACGAAATTCAAGCGCCACTCTCGTACGGATAATAAGAGAGCCAGTGGTACCCATCAAATGGATGGTGGCACAACGGCTGGAGGTAGTGGAGGCAGCGGTGGTGGTGCTGCTAGATCTTTGGGAGAGAAAACTAAGCGGGCCGCTTTGTTGCTACGCTCCAACAATGATGAGGACAATCAAATTTTAACCCTGAATGAACCCAACTATGAAACCCTTAACCCCAAAACAGCCCCCTCCCGTGTAGAGAATCCCTTCTATGAGAATCTGAAATTCATACAAACCAACGAGAAACGTCTCAGTGACCCGGCCGTAAATTCGGCGGAACGTTCATCCAACAGCAACAGCGCCTCCTCCAGCATGGTCAAGCGTTCGACTAGCAAATCCAACTTAGATAGCCAACCCTCCACTTCTTCACACAATCAACAGCAACAACAACATTTTCAGAGATCATCCAGCTCCAGTAATCCCTTTGCTGTGGACAACCAGCGTTCATCGCGCAAACTCAGTGATAGCAATGCTGATAATTTGAGTCGCAACTTCGGCAGCACTCAAAATCTTATAAATAATAGTCAAAATAATTTAAGCAAAACCAAGAAACGCAGTAGTCTTAACCTCAAGTCTAGTGTGGCCAAGAATGGCAAAGATCCACCTGCTGGCCTACAGCCGGCCAAACGTAGCAATTCAAATATGAATCTGAGAAGAGAGTCCATGGACAACCCCAAGCTGACACAGGTCGGCAGTAAGAGTGTAGTGAGTGTCCAACAACAGCAGAGTCACGGCGCTGGTCCAGTGCCACTGAGGCGCAGCATAAGCTCCACACCTGCCCACACTAATCAAATGCTGCAGCCACCGGGCAATGTCTTGGCCAAATCATCTTCCTCCTCGTCGACTCCAGCTGCCTGCATAGCTGGCACCGCCACCACCACATCCCAGCAACTGCCATCATATAATGCTCAACGTTCGTCGCGAGCTAGTTTTAGTAATATACCAAGAGCTAGTCTTAGTTTGCTTAATACGTCGGCGGCAGCAGCAGCTGGTGGCAATACGGCCTCAATAGCCTCCTCCTCGACCTGCTCCTCCGCGAGTGCGGGCAGCAGTCATTCTCCGGCCAATCTAAACAATAGTTTTAATTTTAATCCAGCCATAATAACACAAGCCGAACATAGGCGCAGCCGCACAAGCTTGCCACCACCACCGGTAGTCAATGCCCCGCTACCGCCCGGGCATCAACGTTCCAATTCTGTGAGACAACACACCCACAACTATCATCCACCGCCACTGCCTGCTGCGGCCTTGACGTCCGCTTCCAACTCTGCGTCCTCCTCATCCAATTCAAGTTCTGCGAATATAACCAGCCACCATAATGCGAAAACGCATGCCACAGAATTGACTTCAGATTTGGAGGTTATGGTCTCCGACATCGAGAATTTGGTTAGTTAGTCAAAAATGTATGGAGTTCGTCAAAAGATGCGTTCGTTAAAGGAACGCATGAATGCCTACATACAAGACGGACACTAAACGAGTTTATATTTGAGGAATACGAGGTGTAATGCCTAACATTGATACGGTCTTCTTTTCGATATTTTTCTCTTAAGAAGAAACTCAGAAGAAAACAAAATGCCGCCTCACTGCCCTCTTTTTGTTTTACACATTTCTTCTGTTTCTTTAATATTTTACATTGGGAACAGCTGTTTTTTTAATTTTTTAAGGCCGTCAACTGAAAATCAAATGGTATTAATTAAAAATGATATTAAAATTAAAAAAAAAAAAACAACAAAAAGGTAATACATAACAATCTACAGTTACGTTTTGAATATCTGTGGATCTTTTTTAAAAAAATGAATAAAAAAAATAACATATGGAAGACTTCCCCTCCCACAATCCATCCATTAACATACATATCTGTTCAATTATTGTATTAATTTCGGAAATTTTAAATGTCTTGCCGTGGAAAGATGGTGTAGGTTCGTGTAAAGAAAATCATAAATTTCCAAAAAATTAACGGGAAAATCCAAAAAGTCCTACAAAATTTAATATTCCGCAATTTTCACAATCAGCAATATGGTGTTGTGAATGTTACGGAATTTTGAATATCAGGAGATTAAGAAACGCCATCAAATAAAGGAACTAGATGAAATAAAGTAGCGATATGAACTAATGAGCTGGAACTGGTTCCGATCATTCCTTTCTTGGAATAGTTCTAATTACACTGTGCGACAAGAAAATTTTTCAGGGGTTCTAATGTACCAATTCTGTTTAGTTGGAGTCCCTGGATCACGAAAATACCTTTGGTTTTTCTGGGTCACTTCGAAAATTAATTTTATAACGGTAAATATAGAGAAAATCGTGGTTTCATGGACTTTCCATTTGAAACTTGAATAACTTATTTTCTTTATAACGGATTTATATTATTCTTTTTTTCTTTCGAAGAGTACAATTTTTCCTTTCAAACAAGATATATATTTGGTAAATCGGTTGAGTATTGACTGAGTTACAGCGGTTGAGATGTGAAAAATACGCATAAAATGGCAAAATTTATTTTTCTTCGGACTGTACGATGAAATTATGATATCAAACCATATAAGTTTTATTATATTATGGGGAAGAAAATTAAATTAGCTTTCGAAAATGATAAAAATCAAAAAAATCGGTTAAAAAATGGATGACTTATACACATTTTTGTATTTATTCTATGCATATTCTCTAAAGGAAATACGGGTCTATCTCATTTCCTTTTGCCTGTTACAAACATAACGGTTTGTAAAAGGAAACGATACAGACCCATATTTCCTTTAGAGAATATGCATAGAATCAATACAAAAATGTGTATAAGTCATCCATTTTTTAACCGATTTTTTTGATTTTTATCATTTTCGAAAGCTAATTTAATTTTCTTCCCCATAATATAATAAAACTTATATGGTTTGATATCATAATTTCATCGTACAGTCCGAAGAAAAATAAATTTTGCCATTTTATGCGTATTTTTCACATCTCAACCGCTGTAACTCAGCCAATCCTCAACCGATTTACCAAATATATTTGGTCGATTACGGACGGCAACCATAGTTTAGTTGCGTTGCCAGTTGCCAAATTTGCATTATGGATGGGAACTATTGTCAACTTCAGTTGCTTCAAATAGAATTTTTCGGCAACCATTTATTTCTGGTTGCTGTTTATAATAACTGAACTTTGTAGGCTTCCCATAATGGTTAATATTACTACAAAAGAACAATTTGAGATCCTTATTGCCCGGATGGAAGCTCACCCAAATGTAGCACGCGGCGTGCGGAATTTTGGTCAAACCAAAACCACTATCGATGATGTGTGGAAGGCCATTTCAGAAGACCTTAACTGCTATGGCCCACCAACACGCATTCCAAATGAATGGCAGAAAGTGGCGAACATCTTCTTTTGGGTCCATGATATGTACGTGTGTATAATCAATACATCCGACAACACCCTGGAACTTATTTTTCGAATAAAAAAATTTTATTCTCCCCTTTTTCCTCCTCCGTAAATTTGGATACAAACAAAATTTTACACAGTTTTTCCTCTATTTGCCAGATAACTTCGGCGAAAACCACTGACATTGTCGGTTGAGCCATGCCAAGGTTGAAGTCATTGCTATTGGACTTTTGAAAACTTCCCTCCACAAAAAAACATCAGAGCTGCACACATTTTTAAGAGTGGAGGAATTGCTGTTGGCCTCCAGGCTTTTCGGAAATCAGGGTTTAAGGCTTCATCTATGTACACAACGGCATATTTTGGTAGTCGAAAATACGCCTTCAAGCTAATATGAGCAGTTGATTGAACATTTCTCTAAACGTCAGCATCTACTCACAGAACTGATGGTAGTTCTAATAGATTTATCTCTTAAATGCCTTCTAATAAATGACACACCTTGAACATAATTTTCATCATCAAAAAATAGTTCCACTGAGCTTATCATCACATATAATTAGTTTTTCTGAAATATTTTATTCATTTTTTGTTTGTTGACAATATTTGTTGTAGAAATGTCAAAACAGTATTATCGACAGCAACTGAGAAAAGTTGATATTCATAATGTTAAGTTTTATTTCAATTGCGTTGTCAGTTGAACTCGCAACTGGAGTTTGGTTGCTTTCCATAATCGACCCATATATCTTGTTTGAAAGATAAAATTCTACTCTTCGAAAGAAAAAAAAAGAATAATATAAATCCGTTAGAAAGAAAAGAAGTTATACGAGTTTCAAAGTGAAAATCTATGGAACCACGTTTTTTCCTACATTTACCGTTATAAAACAAATTTTCGAAGTGACCCAGAAAAACCAAAGGTATATTCGTGGTCCAGGGACTCCAACTAAACAGTATTGGTACATTAGAACTCCTGAAAAAAATTTTAGTTTTGTTTTGTATCACAGTGTTATTTAAGAAGATTATGAAATGACATAAAATAAAGGAACTAGATGAAATAAAGAAACTATATGAACTACGTTTCGGACCGCCTAACTTTATTAAGTTGTGCAGTTTACTTCATTTATAAGAGCACTCCTTACACTTTAGCTAGTTTTTGGTTGAACTAGTTCATTCATCTAGTGCAACATTTAGTTAACAATCAATAACATTTCAGTGTAAGAAAGTAATTCACAGACAAATAATCGTTTGCTTCCCTTCGTGTTGTTCATGAGAATTTTGACGATCAGTTGAATAACTGAACTTAAATAAACTGTACTGGCTGAACTAGTTCACATGCTCATTTCAGTGAATCGTTAAATGAAACTGGTTCATCCGTGAACTAAAAAGCGAATTAGTATAGTTTCAACAGTTTAAGCATTGCATTGATTTCCAACGCCAAATTGAACTAAAAACCAGTATGCCAAAAAATAAAAATTCGGATGGCGCGGACTATATAATATCCTCAACCACATTGGGTATGTAGAAGAGATACTAGTAAGATTATGTTTGTAAACCATGCTTCATAAATGTTCCCATTTAATCATTTTTATTGCATGTGTGCAATATCCACTCAAACGGACATCAGTAGTATCAACTAAGCGATCTATATTTATATATGAACCAAATTCAATCAATCCATCAATCATGTGGACTCAGCAATCTATGTAAAATTTCGTGGCTGTTTTTGGGCCATTGGTGTACCATTTATATGAAATCGGTCCTTTGTGTTGAACGTGAGTTTAAAATTTTGGCACAAATGGAAAAGTTTTTGCATCGGTTTCGGGTACCAAGACAACATGTTTCTTTGTTTTTTGGACTTTTTGTTTAAAATATTCAGAAGTGGAGGATATAATGTCGACAGAGGTATAGTCAAAAATACAAGGTCTTTGTAAATAACCCTAATAATAGTTGAGGTGCCCAGGTGTAAACTAGGTTCGTTTCGATTATAGTCGGTACTCTCACTGCCGAACGATTAAACACTTAAGAAGACTATGAGACTATGAATTACGCAGTAATCTTGGAATTACTGCGTAATTTATGGAGCGCAAATATCAGTGATCAGTCCAAAGATTCGAAACCTGTGGACGCGCCTTATAGTATTCAGGCAAAATTTTAATCCTGATAGCACAACATCAATAGTTCATCTTTTTCGAATCCCTCCGCGAAAACGAACTAGTTCATTCATTTCATTTAATTTTACTTAGTTCAAGCGTTCGGCCAATGCAAGGGGAGATGTGTATGGACGATTGTATCCAAAGGAACTGGATGAATGAGAGCCAAAGGAAGTAAATAAACGAAATAATCGAAGCACAGATCGTTTCTTTTACGGAATACCTCCACCTTGAAGTAATTCGTTCATGAACGACCCATGTTTAACCACATAAGTGGGGTGTGGAGTGTATTCGTAATAGGCGATATAAGATTAATAGTTGAGGTGTAAACTAGGTTCGTTTCGATTATAGTCGGTACTCTCACTGCAAACGATTGTATCCAAAGGAACCGGGTGGGAGCAAATGTGAAAGACTGGAACCAAAGGACCTAGATGAACGAAATAACCGAAGCTATTACCGACTGTTCCTTTCACGGAATAGCTCTTTTGATCTAATTTGTTCCCGAATGACCCAAGTCTTACCCCATAAGTGGAGTGCTGCAGTGTATAGGCATAATTTGGACCTTTTTTCTATATATAATATATATATATTTTTCATGTATTAGAATAGGAGGTCTAAATAGCTCACCTCTAATGGAAGAAAACATGAAATACTGGAGCCAAAGGAACTAGATAAAACAAATAGATGGCGCTATTACCGATCGTTCCTTTGACAGAATAGCTCCTTTGAGCATATTCGTTCAGGAACGACCCAAGTTGAGAGCGGGAGAGTATTGGGAATATCCGCGATTGGGACCTATTTTAATTCTTAATATTGTATTTATCTTCATAATGAACTTTAAGTAACAATTTTAATAAAGATGTTTTCATTTCATCTTAGATTTTAACGCCTAAAAGTATGCTTTAAAATATGATTATACCCAACGATGCAGTTACACCATCATCTTCCACGGCAATTCAAAAATTTAAAAACAAATCTTGCCTTAAATTTGTAAGAGAAAATACACAATTTTCGGTTATTTTGGATTATTTCTATAATTTAAGGAACATAATTGTATTTCAACAATTGCTGAAAATGTCAATACAACAGTAACAAACCAACAAAATTAAATTATATATCCTGAAACTCAGCACCAAACTCCTAAACATTTCGAACAACAAAATACAAATTAAAAAAAGTCTTCATAACTATTTTGTGATCGTAGTTTATTTATAAATAAATTATTTTTTAAAGCAAGCAAATAAACAAAAAACAAATGGAACAATAAATATATTAAAAAAGTCTTATATATAATAAAAAAACTTTAAGCAAACAACAACAAAATAAATTTGGAAACCAATAAAAACAAGCAAAAAAAACTATTGTAAAAAACTGTGTACATTTTTATGTTATAAATATATAAAATGCAATTGTAATAAAAAAAACAAAACAAATGATATAATTTTATGATAGAAAATAAAAAAACAACAACTATATAATACTAACTAATAATTGTGTATAAACTAACCATAAAGTACTTATACTATACTATATAAATAAACGACAACCGAAACAGAAAAAAAACAAACATAAAGCAAAGCAAAGGCAATTGATGAAGAATGTGCAAAATAACAAAAAAAAAACGAAATAACTTTGTCAGCATAAATATTGGTAGTTAAATAAAAAAAAAAACAACCCCATCTCGAATAATTATGTGTAAAGTATGTTTTTCCTCACTTTTGCTTTTTTTTAATTTCTTAATTTTTTTTAATATTTTTTTTTTAAATATTTTTTTTTAATTGTATTAATACCAATAATAAATAGTTAAGTAATTAACTAATAAACTATCAAATGTAAGCTTAAATTTAATAACACCCCTAAAAACAGAATAATGAAATAAATGCAAAAATAAATGAATAATAAAAACTACAACAACAACACTATGAATAATGAAATATGAAAATAAATCGTTTTAAAATGTCTTATGTGTCAATTAATGTATAAATTGTGTAAAGTAAAATAATGATAACAACAACAAAACAAAAACAGTAAATGATAATCATATAAATAAATAATAATAAAAAAACATGAATGAATAAATAAAACACAAAAAATCTGATAATTAATTGTGGTTTCATTTCAAGAGGGGGTTTAATATTCTAAGTGGTGGTGTCAATATGTCAGAAAATGTTTCAAAGGGCAAATAAGGTATTTAGTTAATTAAATTAACTTTTATATGTATGTGTAATTATTATTTGGGACATTCAGTGTCAGTGCATTAATATTAGGCTGGGGAAAAGAAATTCACTATTTTTTCGGCAGATGTTAAAGTTTTTCTTTGACAAAGGCAAAAATGCAAGCCATGCGGCTTAAATTGTTAATGGTGTTTAAGGTTCCGATACTGTAACAGCCAATTATGTGCAATTTTGTTCATGAATTGTTGATGTTAAAGATGACCGGCATGTTAGCAGTCGTAACATAGCCCAGGAGCTAAAAATATACCATAAAACTGATTTAAACCATTTACACCAAAAAAAAAAAAATATATATGGGCAATATTGCCAATTTTTTAACAAAGCTGAAGCGGAGGTTCACCCCTTTATAACTCGGAAATTACTTAAGTATATGAAAAAAAGTGAATAGTTTTGGGTTAATTGGTCTGTCGTTGCAAACTGCTCATGATATTGGCCTCCAAACTTTATTTTGGTGGAAGCTGTGTCTACTTTAATGTAAAAAAATGTGTAAAAACAGGTTGAGGCGAACCAGTTTTTTTATGTTCCCTATCGATTTGTGACTAAGCCACTCATTGCACGGTCTTCGTGTCAAAATAAAACTAGAAGCCAACAAAATGGGGACTACGCCCCTTATGTATCATTTTTCAACATTTTAACTGCATCTACCTTTAAATGATGCTGACATTTTGAAGCTCGATTTTGAGTGTTTTTTTTTAATTTTACTTCTAGCATTAATACGCAAACAGGAATTTATAAAAATCGATTATAAGATTATTGTAGTCGCGAATCTGCGTAATTTGATATGTATTTTGTGTATGTAGTATGCACAGCTTCAGAGTAATACTCATCCGAAGGTGCGAATTTTGTGCGATCAAATTTCTAGAAAACCTATTTTTCGGGCCAAATTTTTAGATCTGTCAACTGAATGATATGGGTACCCGCGATCAATAAGGTTTTTTACGTTTCGGATGGTATAAAATCTTCTTCGTGAAAATTCATCTACTAGAACGGCGGGAACCGGCCATCCACAAACACGAAATTTGGCAAAAAATGTTTTTGAAAATATCGCTGATTTACTTGCGTTTTCTGTGTATCATTTCCGCTTCAATAAATGACCTCATACGGATTTTGATCTTTTTCGAAAAGAGAACTTTAAAAACTTCAGCCGAAAGAGAGATGTACGCAATTTATCTCAAAAATAGATTGTGCTGGCACATCCATGGTTCTTAATGGACCACATTGAAATGGTATAGATCGACGGTGGTTAGGGTGCACACCGAAATCGTATGCGCGTTAATGGCATTTAGCGTTTTCGGAAATTATTCGCGTTTTACGATTTTTTGGGTACTTCAATGTAACGTGCGGCACATCTTAGCCGTCAAATGAAATTTCGCAAAATATATATGAATTGGAAGATAAACTTCAGTACTTCCTGGAAACCGCATGCGCATCAAATGATTTTGAGAATTACGCGATTTACACGCAATTTAAAATGTATATTCCATAATATTATTTTATTTTAAGATTTATTCCTATTTATAGAATTCTAAGATTTATCGGAAGGGTCTTGATATAATCCGCAAAGCGTATACTTATACATAAAAAGTGATTATTATATATGTCAATTTTTCGGCGAAATTCGGGTAAAATAGCAGAATAACCCCAACATTTTTTTCTGAAATTTCTTGTATACAATTAAAAAAATAAATATGATGACATTATTTTTTCGAAGCAAAAATAAATATTTTTCCTCAATATCTTGTTTTGTTGTCGCTTTGATTTAGAAACCGCTACACGGACTTGTGTGATTTTGATATCATTTGATTCATCATGGTGTTTAGATTATGTACATATTTTTAAATTAATTTTTAGGTGTGTGTATGTCATTAATATAAATAGTGATGTAATCTGCTATATATTTTTTATTTTTCTCATATTTCGCGAATATGTGCAACTTTATCGTGATTATTATATTATATTCATATTCTTAAAATATATATCAACGTTTTTGGTCAATATAATAAACGG
Organism: Musca vetustissima; assembly: GCF_032173495.1. Lineage (NCBI taxonomy): Eukaryota > Metazoa > Arthropoda > Insecta > Diptera > Muscidae > Musca > Musca vetustissima. The sequence goes on from NW_026873374.1 coordinate 118,922, forward strand.
CGTAATTTTAAGATTTTTTCTTATGCCCAAAATTAAAACCTCGATAACTTTTGCGCGCATCAACCAAAAATTTGATTGCGAACGGTTCCGGAGTCAGAACATTTTTCTCTATATGTGTACCAAAAATCATTGATGTGCCACAAAAACAAAAGACTGATTTTTTGAAAATGGAATATTAAAAAATTGGCAATTTTGCCCATATATGAACACTGGAAACTCTTACGTTTGTGTTCGCTATATGTTCGATACCACTGGATTAATATTCAGAGTGACTAGAATTTTCAGAAAGCTGTTCATACCGATAATGACAATTTTCGACATTGTGGCTTTATACCACCCAACGACTAAGATTAATATGGACAATAGCCATCAGTTCTTGTGTATTGCCAATTTTTACACAGTATTATATATTTGTGCATTTTTATGTAGCGTAGAAAGGAAGGAATGACGAACCCAATTTAAATTGGAATATATCGTTTCAGATTTAGATATTGTTCCCATTTATGTTTCAGATTTAGGCCTCATATAAACGGACTGGCATTTTTCGGTCTTTTGAGCAATTTATTTATCCAATCGGATATATTTCAAATTTAATGAAGGTGTGTCATAATTCTATGGTCATAATACATAAACCAACTATTTCGTGCTATAAAAGAAATTAAATATTTAATTTTTTTCTTATGTTCGATCCGCCATTTTGGATCCAATTTAATTTTCAAAATCTGATTTTACATTTATAATCAGTGATCATAGCTCTAAAAATGTACCAAAAAATAATTGTATTATTTCAAAATTTATTTATTTCATAAATCCACTATTCTAATTTTTGCCAAAAAATTGTCCGATTTTAAGCAAATTCAGGTTGCATAGGAGAACGAAATTTTAAGTTTAATTTTTTACGAAAATCTAAGACATTTAAAGGGAGTTTTATCAGGTCATTAATCCCAAACACAAATCTCGAGATGTACCAGAATGACTGTTAAATAATTGCCACAGTCCCTCGATCAAAACATGATGGAAAATGTATGTACACTTCTAGACTCAAAATGTGCGGAGATTATACATTTACAGGCAGAATGGAATGCAATTTTTTCTGTGTATACAACAAAATCGATGCCAAAACGTTTTTATTAATATAAAGGTAAAATCTCGAAAATCTGGCTAATTCGGATTATGCGATAATCCAGACTGCATTTCAACATACATTGCATATCCTATAATCCTGTACACTATTGACTCTAAAATCCGGATTTTTTCGAACCTAACTATCAGTCAACTCGTGGTTGTCAAGAGCTCAGCATTGTCCATACCACTTTATGGCGAAATTTGTATAAAGATTTCAATTTACATCCTTATAAGATGTAGCTGACTCAAGAATTAAATCTAAAGAAATATCTAAAATGATTTTTATATAACGAGGTATCAATATTTACATACTAGAATATACCCTTTACTTCATTACCCACCACAACAAACCAATAGAAATCATGTTTCCCAATTTCCCTTTAATACCAGCCCAACCGGTTTACCTAAATCCAAATGTCATGATTCCAATTCTATAGGTTCACATAAAACCAAAATTTTACCAAAATTTTTAGTACCATTTAGCACACATTGATATAAATTTCCATAGGTGTCCACCTCAACAATCCAATAGAAATCTTATTTTCCAATTCCAGGATTCCAACCCGATCGATTCTCCCAAACCCAAATTTTACCAAATTTAGTACAAATTATTACACATAAGTATGATTTTCCAAAGTTGGCATATGTAGCCAATCAAAGATCCAACAGTGAACCTAATTCCAAACTTCAGAATTCCAGCACTATAGTTACCATTTAATAATTTTCGTACACATAAGTACAGTCCAAAAGTAACTACATATCCGAATCATACCCTCCGACGTTAAGGTTAAGTTAAGGGGACCCCCCCCCCATTCTCGGGGTCAAAATTTTTTTTGATATAATTCGAATCTGCACTGATTAAAGAATGTCTCTACAAAATTTCAAGTGAAAATCTCAAGAACTCTTGAAGATATAGCCGATTTATTGTATCAGCATCAAGTGACGGCTGAAGGGCTTCTCAAACTTTAAACGCGTTTTTCTCTAAACGCACTATAACTCAAAAACTAATAATCCAATCGGTTCCAAATTTTGCAACGCTTCTCTGGGAGTGCATAGCTCTCGTATGAACTAGGATAAAGCCAATCGGTGAAGATCTTCCTTATTTTTTAACTTGAAAAAAATCGGCGATTTTCCAAAAATATTTTTTCAAAGGTCCACCATTTTGTTGATTTTAGAGCGAAGTCAATAATCCTAGTTCATACGAGAGCCAGACATGTACTCTTTCTTACACAGTTGGAATTTTCGGATTCCGATGTTCCAGTGAGGAGTTATCATGCCCGCCATCAAAAATAAGCACTTTTCTTTAATTACAAAAAACAACAACAAAACAATAACAATTTTTTTTTTAATTATTTTTCTTCTCTTTTAATTCGTCAATTATATATGTGCAAAGTTACAAACCTTAACAAGCATTGGTATTGATTTACCAGCCCATTGAAAATCTTGAAAAATTAAAATCGAGAATGGGTGGGGTTCCCTTAAAGTAATATTGAAATTGTACCAAATATATATTATATAGATCCTACTTTCAGCCTTGAGTTACATGCTACGAAATTGTACCAAATTCAGTCATTTTAGTACTTTTCGGTCGTCAAATGCTGATCAGTTGATTGCACCAACTGATTGGTACAATTTGGCTAGAGGAATGCATGCCCAATGATTGGAACCTTAGCATCCTGTGTTCCGTGCACAAAAATAACTTTAACTGGAACTAGGTCAGCCGTTAAAGACCCATCGTAGGTCTTTAATACCAAACGAGGATTCAGACAAGGTGACAGTTTGTCGTGTGATCTTTTTAACATCCTGGTGGAAAAAGTCAGACGATATGCAAATGTGAACAGAAATGTTATTCGCCTACGCCAACGACATCGTTATAATGGCTCGAAAATTGCGAGCGTTAAAAGCCATCTTTGAACGAATTGAGAAGGAGTCTACCAAAGTGGATCTGGAAGTAAAAGGCGATAATACCAAGCTGATGGTATGAACGCGCAAGGACGTGCAATAGACTCGGGTCAACTGATATGATTTTATATACCTCGGTACCGCCATAAATAAAACTAATGACATTAGCTTTGAAATACGGAGGAGAATAGTGTTGGCCAACACATGCTACTAAGGTCTCAGTAAACAAATCAAAAACAAGGCCACCTCACGCCAGACCAAACTCACAAGACGCTGATATTACCCGGGCTGTTGTATAGATCAGAAGAATGGGTACTTGCTAAGCAGATGAGACTTCTCTTAGAGTGTTTGAGAGAAAATTTCTCCGAAAGATCTATGGGCCGATCTGCGTCGACTGTGGATATCGCCAGCGAAGATGTCCCAACTCAAAAGGAATATAAAAGCGAGCCAGATGATGGTTCACGTAGAAGGGAAAGGCCACGAATCCGATGGAAAGATCAAGTAGAAGGCAACATATCGGAAAATGGTATTTGAAATTGGATGAGATGCACACAAGACCGACGCGCTTGAAAATCTTTTTAAGCTCGGCTTATGGGACAACGGTTCTGTCATAAGCCAGCTAAGTACGTAAGTACTTTTCGGATACTTCTAATTCGAATTTCTAAAAAGCATTTGGTGCATCTATTCTACATTCAATCAATAACCCTCATTCCAAATTTAAGAGTTCTACCTTTAACGGTTCGCCAAATACAAATGTTACCACATTTAGTATTTTTGTTCCGTTTTAGTATGAATTTCCAAAAACCCAGCGTTATGTGCCACCTTTGGACCAAGACTGACCCTCACCCCAAATTTAATGATTCTAGCTTCAGCTGTTCCGTCTGGGCGTTTATGAATCGTCAGTCAGTAAGGCAATCAATCACTTTACTCCTTTAATTTTTAATATTGTCTCTAATTAATTATTTAATTTATATTTTCATTAAAATACAAATATACTTCACGTGTTGTATCAGTATGTAGAATAGACACCACTCCCGATTTCAACATCTGAACAACATCTTACTCTTGTATAAGCTGGAATTACTAATTTTCTAGAAAAGTGAAGTATCTTTGAGATACAATTTCATACACATATCAAGTTGACACCTTATACAACTAACACCGGACTTTATCCTTCTACGTAGCTATTTTCGAGTCTTACCAATATGTCGATAAAGCCAGTCACTTTTTACTTCAGAAACATACTGGATAGTTAAACGTGGAATGCGGAAAAAATATAGCTTTAAAAATAAGAGTTACCCTCAAAAGGTCAAAGTAGGCAAAAAACTAAATCTACCTTTTATTTACTCTAATATTTATTATTAATTTACCGAAATTCAATGACTCTCTAACAATACCAAAAAGTTTTAAAAATTAAATAAAAATAACTTTTTCTAATAATTGTGTTTGTAATTTTTAAACAATTGCAACAACTTTGGATAATTTATTATTAGGATTTTATAATCAATAAAACTGTTAGTCCTTTGTATCCTTTTAATCCCAACTAAATATTGGCCAACCATTCATTTACAATTGTTATAATTAATGTATGGATGGACAAATGGCGGAATGGATAAATGTTTCAATAACATTATGGTGTGTCTCTTTTTGTTTTTATTTTTATTCAATAACGAATATTCAACAGTTGTTTCAAGCTGTTTTTTTGGGGATTGGCCATTATTTGTATTTAATTGTTGTTGTTGCATTGCATTCCGCACACACACACACAAAGTGAGGATGGTCAGCTCTACTTTATGGATTCATAACAAAAACATAAACAAAACAACAATGACAACAACAAGTACTGTATTTAAATATACAAAAGGGTTTATGTTGGATAATGCATTGTTCAATGGGGGAGTTGTATTGCCAAGTGAACAATTTTACATTGATGCTTCAATGATGGTTGGAGTCTAAAAATGTTAACTTTCAACAATATCCTTAAGATAGGACTCTTGAGAATCACTTTGCATTTTGTTTATTAAAAGGCTATGGTCCTGTGGGCATACTCGATATGGCCTTAATTTTAAATATTAGTCCATGTTTCTAAGTAGCCCCCATATAATGGACCAGTCAAATGTTCGGAATTTTTAAGGTCTTAACTCAAATTTTCAACCAAAGTGGCTGTGATTTTGCATTCCGGGAGGGTACAATTCTTTGCAGAAAATATTCGATGGAGGTCCCATATAAATAACTCGTCCATTTTCAATTTGACAAACCCTACATACTTTTTTTTATTTATTAACCTTCTATTTTCAACCCATCTTAACCTAAAAATATTTACTGGGTATTTTTTGACAGAAGTCCCCTTTTGCATTTCGTTTTTCGGAGCGAATGAAATAAATCCATTCTGTCCATTGTTTTTGTTTTTACTACTCGGTTTGTGTGTGTTGTGTCCGTTTTCGTAATTAACAATAAAAAACACATTAATCATTTATGGATTTTATTGTGTTGTAGTATGTGTGTAAAAGCGAGTGTGTGTGTGAACATGGAAATACCAACCGAATGGATTTAAAATATATTGGCGTATTTCAGCAAAAAAAAGCAATACATCCAATTACTGCGGAGCCTTAATCCCAATTCCGATTTTTCTGTAAAAATCATTTATAATGAATTAAGAACAGAAAAATGAAAATAAATTATTCTAGGAAGTACAACGCAGTTAACATTAATAACAACAATGCAGAAGTAAATAACATATTATTTTCAATGGCCAATTAAAGCGGATATTACTGAAGATGCAATTTGGGATGTGGAATTCTGAAGTCGGAAATTAAAATATAATAAAATAAATTTTAAAAATGTTCATAAACAAATCTCCGAGTCTTGAAAAATATTTTTTTAAAAAGCCATACAAATATTCTTTAAAATATCCACACTTATATCTGAGATAGTCCTTAAAATCTATTTTTTAAAAATTCACGACAACAGCTCTGATGGTCCTTGAAAACAAATATTTATAAAAAAATCCAGGCCTGTAGCTTTAATAGCAATTGAAAAATAATATTTAAAAAAGACTTCTATAGCTCTTGTCGTCGTATTTTTTTTACTCCAACTTTATAACTGAAAAAAACAGTATTTTTTTATCCTCTTTATAGAAATGAGTGGATCAAGTACATAATTTTCCCAAATGTAGGCTAAAAATCGATAAACACCAGTGTTTGTATGAGTTTATGCTTATTACAATAATAAATGAATAATTGATATAATGTACACTAAGGTGGGTCGACTATCTAAAAATATACGTCATTCGTCATAAAGTTTTACCATAAGACAATAGTCGAAAATCAGCTTAAGGACAACTTTACCGCCGAACTGATAGATCCTACTGATTTTGTAGAATTTGGGTATATAGGAAGTGTTGGAAAATTCGTACTAATGTGTACTAAATGATACCAGATTGTGGTTAGGAACAAATTTGGCATAATTTGGATTAAAAGTGAACCGAGAGAGCTGAAATTTTGAAATTGAGTAAAAAGATTTCCATTAGATTGCTGGATGTATGTAGTAATAGAAATTTGTACTTTTGTACTTTGTACTTAGTAGTAATGGTACTAAATGTGATACAAATTGTATTTAGGTGAACCGATTGAATCCTGAAATTTGATAATTATACCCTACACAAATATGTTGTCAGGGTATTATAGCTTTGTGCAGCCCCAAGAGTTTGTAACGCCGCGAAATATTGGTCCTAGACCCACCTTTAAGTGTCATATTTTGACTATCTGAGTCGATCTAAACATGCGTGTCCGTCCGTCTGTCCATTATAATTTGTAAACACGATATAGACCACAGTTATGGACCAATCTTCCCGAAATTTTGCATGTAGGATGGGATGGGTTTTGGCCAATGAAGACCCCTATTGTTATTGGAAAAGATCGGTTAATATTTAGGGGATGAAATGGACCAAATACTTTATTTTTGTCGGTTTTTTTTTTTTTTGTAGCTCCAGAGGCCGCTATTATGGTCCGAACATCGCGATTTTTTGCATGGAGAAGGGGATCGGGTCAAATAATAATCATGCCCGTTTTGAAAAAGATCGGTTAATATTTAGCGGGTCAAATGGACCCTGACTTTTGTGTGGAAAATGACAAAATTTGTATTCTATGGCGTATAAATTTACCCCTGAAGGACATAGACCCGATTAGTTGATAGTATATCCAAGAGGAGTGGTTGGCCTTAAAATTGATACCAATTATGTTGTCGTATGTGTTGTTTTGTTGTTTTTTTTTTTTTTAGTCGATCTATAGGCCACAAATATAAGCCGAACGTCACAACACAACCCGCGGAGAAGGGAATATGGACAAGTAATTAGAAGGACTGTACTGAATATTAGTAATATTCGGAAAATATGTCAGTGTAAGGAAAAGGTGCTGTTGAAGAGGGTGCAACTCTTGGCCGATTAGAGATCACAGAATGTTGTCCAGGCTCGAAATAAACATCAGCAGAAAGTTAGAGTTCCGTGGTAGTTGTGTAGGGTATCATATGGTCGGCCCCGTCCGACTATACTGCTCTGCTCACTGATTTTAATAATGGTCGGTATTGGGCTTTAAATACTTCCCACATTCGCTAACGAAGTAGTGTGTATATGCTAGTACCAAATATGTCCACGATAAAATCCATATACAAACATTTTCTCTTCCATTGGACGATATAAATTAGCGGCACATTAGCAGGGGTTTCCAATAAGAGGGGTTTCCACAAAAATTAACAAAATGGCCGTCCCTTTATTCGTTTCGAAAATCATTTATTTTTGATCAAAATCGAAGTTAAAAAATAATGAAGATCTTCACCGATTGGTTCATACATAACTATCGTATACTCACTGAGAAACGTGTCAAAATTGGGATAGGATTATATTAGTAGTTTTTGAGTAATCGAGTCTGCCAGTTGTAAAACACTGTTTTAAAAAAAAAAATACATTTAAAGTTTGAGAATCACTCTTGCCTTCACTTGATACTAACACAATAAATCGGCTATATCTACAAGAATTGTTGAGATTTTCACTTAAAATTTTACAGGGACATTCCCAAATTAGTGTAGGTTCGAGTTAAATCAATAAACAAAATTCAATTTTTCCCCAGATCACAACTACTCAGCTCCGACCATAAAAACATATCAATCATCTCTCAATAGCGGAATCCAGTTACAGTGTTAATGCGACCTCTTTTTAAATCAAGGTCCAATTCCCCGCTCATCAAACATTCAAACATATATAGGATAAAGAAATTGTTAACAATAGCTCTTGGGCTTTCCCAGCCTCAGATTGTCGTAGGCACAGAAGATGTGACAAGTAAAAAAGTGTCAGTCGGTATTGCCGACTATATAAAGGGCTGACGGGTCCCACCAGAAGAAGTGAAACAACGAGTCTCATCTTTGAACTAGATCTAGGCTTGGTTCAAATCGGATAGTCCGTTCGCATGTTATTATAAAATTAATTTGTTTGCGCAATGTTGTTGAGGTACCAGAAGAAGTGGACCAATGGATCATTGGTAAGGATAATAGGCCATGCAAAATTTGGTACAAATTAGGTGGATACTTGTAAATCGTCTACATATGTTCTGGAACTGAAATTTTCAACAATAGCTCTAGAGCTTTCCGAGCCTCATATGCGACTTTGCTCCTTGACGTACGCACGGTGGAGGAAATGCATTTCATCAGTCAAAATGTTCTTTTGTTGGGATTCTGGATTTCTGAACCTAAAGGCCCACGTCTTTATGTAAAATATATTACAACGATGTGGAGTACCCAATTCCGAACAACAACAAAGAATAGACAATGGTAAGTTTTCCTGCACACTTTCAGCAACATCAGGAATATTTTCAGTATTCTCAAGGAGTAAGCCGTGACGTTTTTACATTACAGTTGTACATTTTTGCTACGCACAAATTACTAATTTTTTGAACTCGGCTATTCGTGTTATCGCATAGCTGTGATTTGCGGTCTGAATGCATTATATATCCTCGCTACGACGCCCTTCATATCATCCATAAAGTCCTCCCGCTTCAGCAAAGATTCACTGCTTCAGTTCATCTATAAAGACTCATTTCAGCGCGTCTACTAAGACTTCCTTCAGCTCATCTATAAAGGCTCCCTTTAGCCCATTTCCAATGAACGAAAATGAAAAGGACAAATCTGTTTTTTTTCAAAATGTTGAGCAACAGAAACAAAACCATTTTTCAAAGAACTTTTTTTCTCTTCGATTGAGACACGTCCAAAATATTATTGTTCTGGCAACGGAAATCTTTGACAATACATTCTTTATGAGCGAGAATTGAAAAAAGTAATTGGGTGCCAAGTATGGGTGCTGGTTTGACCCGTTGTATAACAGCTCGCATTGTCATGAGGCATAACGAAGACCCGCTCAGTCTTTGTTGTAGGCCTATACTTCTCCTCTCACGGGTTTATTGTTTTGCATAGGAAAAAAGCTGAAAAGTCAAAACCGATTCTTGTAGCAAACTTCTCTTATTTCTCATTTTTGCAAACCTCCAACTTTATAAATAAATCGAATTACCCCCTCTAATAACCATTGGGAAATAACTTATTTATGCAAATTCGATTGCGATAAATAATTATATGAATATTGTCATTAATAGGCTTTAGAATCGATTATTTTTAATTATTGTTCAATATTTATTAGATTTCCAAATGATAAATGACCTAAAACCCAACACTTGTTTTTCCCCGAATGCAACTTTAATTAACTAAAATTATATTAAAATGTATGTGGCGGAGACCAAAAAAAACAGATGGTAATGGTCAATGTTGTTTTAAATTAAAAATATTAGAAACACCGAAAATAAACTGAACTTTTTTTAATAAAAACAAATAATTGCAACAGATTTTAAAGTTTTCAAATTAAAAACTTGCAAATATTCCCAAATACAAGGAACTAAACTACAATTCCACTTCGCGTAAGTTTTCACATTATTTGCAAGTGTTGTCGTTAGGTTGGAATGACGGCTACCTATGGATGTTATTGCACGCATAACACTCTGAATTCTCTTTAAAACAGAGAATCCAAAGGCACACACAGACATATTCTTATACACATGTCGGTACAATTGCGTACCTAATTCCATCAAAAGGATACTACAGTTTCATTAGCATATTTACCGTTGCACCATTGCGTACACGTACACAGCCATAGCCTGCCGCCAGATTGACAAAGGGAAACTTCCACTTACGCAGCCACATTAAACCATTGAACAGCAACAAACGCAACACAAGGAAGGATATCATAAAAGAGAGTGTGAACCAACCAAGGGACGGGCGAATGAAGGAAGAATACAACCAACATATACAATAGCATTGCTGTTGGAATTTTTATTTCAGGATGCCTACAATAATGGCGATAGAACGAAAGATCACCGCCATCATCTGCAACACCACCAACGCAATCGGCCAACAAACCAACCGCCCGACAACACCATCGTTTTCATTATCAATGTTAAATGTAGACATAAACCACAAAACAACACCATTGCCCTGACGAACTGATTGGGTGACTGACTAACAATAGAGACAACATCACCTAGATATTTACACATACTAGTATGCGGCATAACCCAGTAAACATTACATTAAACATTACCACTGACAATATATTTGCTAACTTGAAATAAATATCTCTATGCAAGGCCTAGAAGTACATTAAAAATCCAGAAGTGCAAATTAGCCATATTTCAAGTGTTTTGCTTTTGGTCTTATGGTTCATGGAGAAATATTTGTACGCCTTTGTTTCTTTTATAAAAGAAAGACACAACTTTAAAACATATTTTGATTTGTCTACAGTCAAATCGATTGAGCAATATTTAATTGTACAAAAATATCACTCCACTCTTGGATTGGAATCTAAGCGATCAGCGCTCTAGTGTGGTAATGGGTTACTAAATAATATCTGAATACGTAAGTACCTGTAAAAATTTACGTGCAACTCCCACATCTGAATACATACGGTCAACCACTCCTCTTCAACATACGTTCAACCTCTTGGGTCTAAGTCCTTCAGGGGCAAATATATACGCCATAGAATATTTTTTTTTTAATTTTTCACACAAAAGTCAGGGTCCATTTGACCCGCTAAATATCGAACAATCCTTATCAAAGCAGGCATGTTTATTCTTTGGCCCGATCCCCTTCTCCATGTAAAATTTCGCGATGTTCAGGCCATGTTTGTGGCCTCTGGAGCGACCGGAAAAACGGACAAAAATTAAGTATTTGGTCCATTTCATCCCCTAAATATTAACCGATCTTTATCAAAAACAATAGGGGTCTTCATTGGTCAGAACCAATATTTCGCTGCGTTACAAACTCTTGGGGCTGCACAAAGCTATAATACCCACACAACATAGGTGTGTATGGTATAAAAATAAGGAAAATCTTGACAGATTGGATTTAACCCTGTTTACACAATAACTATGCACTCACAGAGAAACGTCTCAAAATTTGGAATCGATCGAATTATTAGTTTTTGAGTTATCATGCCCGCCATTCACAAAAACGCTGTTTGGTGAAAAATGCGTTAAAAGTTTGAGAAGCCCTCTTGCCGTCACTTGATGCTAGCACAATAAATCGGCTATATCTTCAAGAGTTGTTGATATTTTCACTTGAAATTTCATAGGGATATTCTTGAATTTGTGTAGATTCGAATTAAATCGAATTACAAATTTAAAATTTTTGAAATCGAGAATAGGGGGTCCCCTTAATTTGTTATTTTGCATTCTCATTATGTTTCGAGGTAGGCCCTAGAGAACGGCATTTTGGGGTCTTCGAGCAAGTTTTTCATCAAACTGACTATAATTTGAAACTTTTGATTTTAATGGTGTGTCAAATTTTCCCACTAAAAAGTATTAATATCGCTTTTTGTGGGGTTTCGGACAATGGCATATATGCAGAAAATTGTCAAGGCACATAGTACTCACATTAAAGTACTGCTCTAACTTCTTTATTTGGAAAGTTTTAGACGCATTATCTGTGTTCTCATAGTGTAGGATATATTTATGCGGACAATTTTCTACATAGATCTAAGTTTGGACATATCCCCCAAATAAAGGTTCTATCCTATTTGTGTAATTAAAGGATTAGAACCTTTTCCCGACGAAGTATAGGTCCATCTTTTGACATAACCCCATTATAAAATGGGACGCGACCCATTTTCGGTACTCTGAAATGGCTACAATTTGGCATTCGGGATTCCCGATGAATAAAGAACTCCTTTCCGATTTAGTTTCATGATTTTTAGATCGGTCCTTATTTGGTTTTCATTTTACCTAGCAGGCGATGCTACCATTTTGTGGACATTTTTTGAGAAAATTTTAATACACTCCACAAGGTGCAGGGTACAAACAGTTCTGACCGTCCGAACTTTAATACTTATTTACGAATGTACTGGCACTTTTTTAACATTGGAAAATTCAAATCACAACGTGAAATATAGGGACATTTTAATGAGTCAATGTAAAATGGAAATAATACCCAAAATTTTAACTAATTCCAGAAAAAAAAAATAAAAATGCTAAAAAGATGTTAGATGCTAGATCAATTCAATTTTTGGTGCTAAACGAGTTTCAAAACTGCTAAATCTAGCACTAAAAGTGCTAAATTGGCAACATTGGGTATGGGAGATATACTAATATATATAAATGCGTTATATATTCTAATATTGTTTAATATTACTCTTTCCAAACTATAGTCAGCAAAAATCTATTTAGTTCCCCAGAAGCTTTATGATCGCCACCATCCCACTATACTGTTTCGATTATGGGTTTTAAACATAATTTGCAATTGAAAAAGCGACTTTCCAAAAAAATAAAGATTGATCATTTACCATATTTTGGAGGAAGATCGAAACATTAGTTGGACACCCAATTAAGTACACGAGCAATATCAGGGACGTACGAAGGGGGGCGGCCCCGGCCCGAAATAAAGTTTTTTCATAGTAAATTTTTGTTTGTCACAGCGAATTTTTTCATTTTGTTGTTGGGCAATATTGCCAATTTTTTGACATAGGGAATTATTAAAATATATGAGACAATAGTTTTGGATTAATTGATCTATAAACTTTTTATGAAAAGTGTCAGTAGGTATTGCAGACAGATATATACCCTCATCTTATGGTTTGCGGAGGTCTTTGGAATTTATCAAATCTGGTATTCAAGTATATGAAATATTGACTCATTGTGGAGGAGGTACCAGAAAGAGTGGACCAATATGTCCCATTTTGGTAAAGATAAGTTGTACTAAATTTGGTTCAAATCGAATAGTTCGCATGATATTATAAAATTAATTTTAAATTCTCCATATCTTTTGGGCGCACCAACCAAAAAGTTGATGGCGAACGTTGCGAATTAGCTTTAATTTGGTATTTTGAGTTCAAATTTATTATTAATATTGGCTACTGGAATATTTCAATATTGGTTCACTTTTTAGGATGACCTTGTATAACATAACAGTTCCCCCAATTATTCAGCATTTTGGTGAGTTTAGGCACGTTTTCTACCCGAATTGTAGAACTGACTCCAATTTGATATTGTGGATTCGCATTAGGTAGATAATCTCCAGCGATACTAAATTATAAATATTCGTCAATTTTCGGCGTAGACTTGACTGTGATTAAATATTTTGGGTTCTCAAATATTCTCACAAAATATATGAATTCCGGTCCACATTTGGTGTACCTCACCAAATAATTGTAATTTCTCATTGCGGGGTTTTAGAGTCTGACAAACATACATTTAGGAAATTTTCAATTTAGGTCAAGGTTTGGACTCCATATAAAAGTACTGCCTCATTTAATATTGAAGGGTTTCGTCGCATTCTACCCTAGAAGTGCTGCGTCATTTCGGGTCTTTGTGCATATACTTGTAACAGGCAAAAGGAATAGAGATAAAGCCATGGTTCCTTTTAAGAATATGCATAAAATCACTTTCTGAGTCGACGCATGCCCGTCTGTCCCTCCGTCCGTCCATGTATTTTTGTGAACAAAGTAAAGGTCGCATTTATGATAAGATTTGGGTGAAATTTGGCACATGTCACTTATTTGGCCCAAGGACCAATCCTATTGAAATTAGAGAAAATCGGTTTGGATATAGCTCCGATATATATTTTCGTCCGATTTTAAGCAAATGGAGCACTATACTTCCAATATTTGTTCGATTAAGACAAAATTTTGCACAGCTTACTGCATTAGGCCCAGATTGATGTATGCGAAGGTTTGTTGGAATCGGTTCAGATTTAGATATAGCTCCCATATATATTTTCGTATGATTTTATGTAAATGGCGCACCGAGGAGTCTATTTTTGTTCTACATTCACCAAATTTTGCAACGGGTATGGAATTTGGTCTAGAATGCTTGGTTATGTTTGAAATCGGTTCAGATATAAATATCGCTCACATATATACTTTATTCACATTTTATGTAATTGGTGAACCATAGATCCTGTTCTATTTGCACGATATTTTGTTGTTGAAATCGGTACAGATGTAGATATAGCTCCCTTCAGGGAAGTACAGTAAATTTATGTTTGCAACAACGAATTTTTCCATTTTGTACTACCGGGGCCCCCGAAATGAAATCCTGTGTACGTTGCTGGCTCCCTTGTATGGTGCAAATTGAGGACGTGTTCAATAAGTAAAAAATACCTTCGTAAACTTATATTTGCTTTTGTTTTGCAGTGATGGGTAAAGGCGCTAAGTCCAATTAATCACATGGACTTATTGCCTTTATATATTAGGACAGCGATATACTCTTTTATTTTTGTGTTAATAATTTTGTACCACAAACAGTCAAATATAATTCTCATTATATTTTAGGTCACTATTTCAATATTAAAATCGTGTTGTAAGTCAGTAGTTACAACATCAACGAGGCTACGAAGGGAACTCTCTCCTGTACTGGTGAGAGTTCTGAATATATGAGGCCATGAATTTGCCTGTAATTTGAGCTCGTTATGCTGCTTATATTAATATGTCCTCCAAAAGATTATCTTGTGTTTAGCTTCTTACTTTCTAATTTACTGATTACGATGCTAAGATTATACAAGTGACTCGAAATTTGAATACCATCGTCTTAAAGTTTCTTAAAGCATGTTTGGGAATACATCAAACTTACCATTGTCATAGCTGGCTTGTACGATGGATTTTGGTTTTTTGTTTTTACTACTGGTTCTTGAGTATCACCGAAACCTCCAATTTGGCGTAAAAACACCATATTGCATCTGAAATACACAAAATAACATAAAAAATTTCATTGGTATATCATAGTAGTAAATTCTGATGCGTACATGTTCGCAACATAACACTCTACTGTCTGATGAACAACATGTTATAGTAGTACCTCAGAGACACTGGACTCCACACACCCACTTTAAAGTATCACTTCAAATAAAGGTCGGTAGTCGTCGCCATTCTGTCTGTGATGGCTAACCACAACATCATCCGATTAACAAAGCCGGAAACGGCGACGCGCCGAATGTTAATGCAATTCAACCTCGATAGTTGTGTTCGATGAAATGTCCAGCAAATATTTGCACTTATATTAAAAAGGGTAATTTGTTTGTAACACCTACGGAAAATAATTTATGATAATTTAAAGGCGAAAAAGGGTTGTTTATGTTAACAAGAATGCAGTAGCTATCCTGCCAAAATAGTAAATAATCATGACGTAAAGGTTTGGACACCTAATTTGTTACAAAATCAAATATTATCCAAAATGCCAATGAAAATTATAAAACTTTGTAATGGAATGTAAGATTTAATGGAAACTAAAATTATGTCCGAAGATGTGTCCCATTAGTCATATCCTTCTGTTATCTCCCCCATAATGTGTCTTCAGGTTCTAGGGACTATATCCGGGGATGCATTCCCCACAGTTTTTGCAAAATTTACATTTTTTATAATAAAATCTTCTTTGAAACATATTTATACAAAAGCTGTGAGAATTTTAAATATTTACAATATTCAAAACAACAACAAAAAGAACTGGAACTTCATGACCACAGAACTTCATTTATTTATATTAAAAAAATATAAGTTCAGTAACATGCAACTTCTTTTTTTCTGTTGCAATGCCACAGAAATCTCCCTACTAACTCATGAACAAATAAAGATTTGCATGCATATATATGTAGATGTGTGTGTGTTTGTGTGCGTGCACATAGTTTTGTTTATAAGCTCGAATTTATTTGCATATTTGCAATTGTGGTCCCTTTGATATTGTGAAATGAAGCCACCACCATACAGAGTAGCGGCAACAGTTCCTCTTCATTCGTTCATTCAATGGCTTGGCTCATAAGAAGTTGTTGCCTCATTACACGCTAACGCATAAACCAGCAGCACATCGCCACATTTCTCATATATGTATGTGGGTCTGTCTATATGTGTGTGGAGATACTTGTATACGCAAATCCAACAATTCGAACAAAAACCAAAGAGAAATTTTTATTTATTTGTTAACAACAAAACTCATACCCGCCGCCGCCGTTTGCCTTGATTTATGCCTCTCCAATGGAATACCATTCCACCCACCGCCACCCAACGATGTTGAAAATCGAGAAATCAAGTCAAGTAGTTATATTAAAACACATATATACACCAAAGCCACATAAATGATTTCTTTGTGTTGATATGTTCACAATCCACAGTGAATAGAAATTATAGAAGAACATTCAGAATTTATTTCACAGATCGTTTTTACAGGTCTCAGGTCTGGCGTGGATTTTATAACAATATATATTTTTTAGGTCTCACTATGTTGTCAGGGTATTATAGCTTTGTGCAGCCCCAAGAGTTTGTAACGCCGCGAAATATTGGTCCTAGACCCACCTTTATGTATACCGATCGTCATATCTCGACTAGCTGAATCGATCTAGACATGTGTGTCCGTCTGTCCATTATAAATTGTAAACTCAATAAGGCCACAGTTATGGATCTATCTTCCGGAAATTTTCCATGTAGGTTGAGTTCTGGCCAATGAAGACCCCTATTGCTTTTGGAAAAGATATTTTTGATATTTAGGGGATGAAATGGACCAAAAACTTTATTTTTGTCTGATTTTCTGGTCGCTACAGAAGCAGCAATTATGGTCCATACATTGCGAATTTTTACATGGAGAAGGAGATCGGGCCAAATAATAAGCATGCCTGTTTGATAAAGATCGGCCAATATTTAGCGGGTCAAAATTGTATCCTATGGAGTATATATTCACTCCCGAGAAGTTGATAGCATTTCCAAGAGGAGTTGTTAATCTTTAAATTAATACCAATTATAATATTTAAATATATTTTCAGATGCTTACGTACTCAGATATTATTTAGTAACTCATTACCACACTATAGAGCGGACATATAGCCCTTAAATTTCCCATGAGGTTCCAGTTATGGCCAAGGACAACGCCTATAATTTTTGGTGATGATTAGATAATAATTTTAGGATGAAGTGGACCGAAACTTTATTTTTTTTTTTTTGTGTTGTTTTGAGTCGGCCTATAGGTCAAAATTATAAACCGAACATCAAAACACAATCCACGGTAAAGGAATCTGGACAATTAAGTAGAAGGACTGTACTGAAAATTAGTACCATTCGGAAAATATGTCAATATAAAGAAGAGGTGCTATTGACCTCAAATCGGGCAAGAAGGTGCAAATATCACGAAACATTGTCCAGGCTCGGAATATAGATACGCAGAAAGTTATAATTCCGTGGTATTTGTGTAGGGTATCGTATGGTCGGCCCCTTCCGACTATACTGCTCCGCTCACTGGTTTAAAAATTTTTTTTTCAGGTCTCATATCAAGAGTGGATTTTTTAAAAATATTTTTTTAGCTCTCAAGTCAGGTGTGGAATTGTTAGAAATAACCATAGGCGCAGAGGTTTTGCAAACGCAGGCTGTTTTAACAAAACTTCAAAACATGTATCTATTATTAAAATAAAATATTTTGAAACGTTTACGATATACTGTGCAACGATTTATCTTAGTTAAAACTACACACATATGCTATATTTACGCACCACAAAAACTTGAAGCTAAACATTAAAGAAATTTTCTGCGGCTATTAGTCATTCGAGAATATTAAATAGCAACCAAATGAACAAATATTAGCTGCAATTTGCAATCTTTTCAACTAATGAATGACTGTTTTTAACCAACATTTTATTGCTGCGTGTTTATAGCTGTAAAACTTTTGCGAAAATGCAAATAAAAGTTTTAGACAACGGTTTGTGTTGGAATTTATATTTATTGTTTGTATATGAAAAATAATGGTATACGAAATATTAACAATTTATTTTACAATATAAAAAAAATATTTACAATAAAAATTTAATTGTACCCATTACAACATATACTTGCAAAATGTTATTTTTGATGTTAAAACAAAAATAAACATTAATAGAATTTTTTCCGAAATTTTTTTAATGAATTTATTTTTTGAACTTCCTTTGGATATTATTTATGCTTTAAAAATATTGAATTTAATAAATTCCGAAGAATAATTAATGTTTTTATTTTCCCTTAAACATTTTTAAGAGAAATTTTACCCCCCATTGCATTACAATCACACATAAACGATTGTGGGGATTCATAAACAATTCCCCTTTCAATCTAATATAAGATTTTCAAATTGATTAACTCAAATAAGTAACACCACTCAGAAGTCGTTCTATCCGTTTAATCGAGCGATCATCGAAGAAACAATGCCACCAATGGAATTCCAAAGAAATCCCAAAAGAATGGCAAAGTTCAAAACCTCACGCTACAGATAGAACGATGTACCTCCTCATCGCGGGTGTGTGATTTTTCATTTTGCAATGAAAGTAATTGAAGACTGACTACAGAAATGATCCTGTGAAGTATAGTCTTAACTTTTCAACGCCAAGCGTGAATCTTATTAGTATACAGTGATATAAAGTGAATGAGAATTCTATAGAAAATATACAAAAGTGTATATAGAAGCAAAACATTGAATACACAAAATACAAGGTAACGCATTATGATCACATAAATACAAATTCTCTATTGTTTGGGTTATGTTGTTGTTGTCATTGGTATTTCTATAGATTAGTGAGATCATTTGCCGCTACCCTCAAAAATAAACTACCTCCGTTTAGTTGTTGTTGTTCGTTCAGCGATATCATTAATTATGGGCTATGAGTATTTTAAGTGCTGTGTGATGTCTTCAAAGCAAAACAAAAAACCATTCAGCACGGTGAATTCAGATATTGAAAGACTCTTGAAATGAAAACCATTAAACAGTCGGTTCTTCGTTATAGAAAATAGAAGCAGAATCATTTATGAGTTTTGTTTTTATGCCTTTTTAGGGCGAAGGATTTATGTTTAGTTTCCTAATACACTTTCTCACTTATAAAGAGATGCGTCACAGTAAAAAGTATCCACTTGATTCTTTCATTATAAAAATGCGTATTAATTTATGAATAAAATATTTTTCTTTTTTATATGTGAACATGAACACCCTATCTTAAAATTAATAAAATAGTCAAAATATTTATAAATGACATAATAAAAAAATAATTATTCTCAAACAAAAGCAATTGCAACCTCACAGTGAAAAGTAACCACCGGTATTATTTACAACTTAATAACCGATAAAAGTCAATCTTCTCATGTGATATCAAGTTAAATATTGCCTCACAAATTGTTTATACTTTACGCGTGAGTTTGCTTATTTGGAAGAGAATTTGAGACCCTGGGACGCCACACAACGATTGCCAAGAGAAAATTAGTTCTTCGCCATGCTTAACTAGGAAAATATCGACGGGAAATAACAGAAATACTCAATATAACTAGATCTGCTGACCAACAATTATATCGATGCACAAAATCTAGAATCGAATTTGCAACAAGCCGAAAATCAGCGAGAAAAAAATATTCAATATATGAAACGAAAAGTGGTTGCCACGAAATGTAACCCAGAAACAATTCGAAGAATTTTGCGTAATCATGGTTTTCATGATTGAGTTGCACTGAAAAAGCCATTCATAAACTCCAAAAACCGGAAAATACGATTGGAGTTCGTTCAGGAACACGAAAAAAGATTGGAAATCTTTTATTATTCCTTCAACTTGTTTGGGTCGGATGGACCAAGTATGTTATGGCGCAGGGCGAATAAATCCTTGGGCCCTAAGCACACAATTCCGACCGTAAAGCATGGAGGAGACTCTGTAATGGTATGGACCTGTATGAGGGCTACAAGATTAATTATTGATATAAGATTAATTATTGAGACATTTTAAAAGAAAATTTGAAATGTCAATTTTATCAAGATAATGAGCCGAAACACATGTACCAGATCGTTCGAGAATGGATGTTGTATAATTGTCCACAAGTGATGCAAACACGCCCTCACTGTACTATATCGCGAAATTTCACTAGAATCAGTAATTCAAAGTTCAGTGGTAGTAAAGTAGTTACTAGTATTTACTGGTAGTTACTCCTTAGAACGCTTTGTATATATTCTTACAAAATCTTATTCCTTATTTATACCAATTATCTGATATTTTTTAATAAACCTTGTTGCAATTATACGGAATTGATCGTATATCAAAGTGAAAAAAATACTAGACACTAAACTATGTATACTATGAGTGTCAGAAGAGAGTGTCCAGATTAATAAGACATTTTATACTCTCCATTGTAAAAAAAGTACATTTACCGTCCATTTGTAACTGATCGAAACAAACACTATATACCATTCGGCTACGATATATTTTTATGGTAATAGGCGATTTAGTTATTTTTGTCTATTTGTATGTAATAATACTAAGAAGTTTACCATTAAAACTATTTACTTACATTCTACACTCACTGTATCAAAAAAACTTGTTTCTTCATCACATTGTTTAGTTCGTTTACACTTATCTACGACATACACATGGCTACCTAAATATTGTGTGTTAGGGACCAACAAAAATAGCAACAACAACATACATTGTGTTTGAGAGCCCTCAGGTAGTCGTCTGAAAATATTTCACAAAAAAAACATTTCAATATTCATTGTTCAAAACTGAAATCTCGTTTTCAACACATTGTTTAGAATTCTCATTCACTTTATATCGCTGTATACTAATAACATTCACCATTGGTGTTGAAAAGTTAAGACTATACTTCACAGGATCATTTCTGTAGTCAGTCTTCAATTACTTTCATTGCAAAATGAAAAATCACACACCCGCGATGAGGAGGTACATCGTTCTATCTGTAGCGTGAGGTTTTGAACTTTGCCATTCTTTTGGGATTTTCGGATTCCATTGGTGGCATTGTTTCTTCGATGATCGCTCGATTAAACGGATAGAACGACTTCTGAGTGGTGTTACTTATTTGAATTAATAAATTTGAAATAAAAAAAAAACAGATTGGAGGGAACACGTAGTCGACTTTTCGATTTTTGCCTTTGACTAAAAAGTCGACCTTATTTAAAAAAAAAAATCCACGCCTGATGTGAGACATCATAAGCTGAAAAAAATATTAAAAAAAATCCACGCCTGATAAGAGACCTGAAGCTGAAAAAATCAAAACCTGATATGAGACCTGAATTTTAAAAATTATTTTATAAAACTCCGGTCCTAAAATTAGACTTCAAGAAATTATTTTTAAAAAATCCACGCTTTAAACTAGACTTGAAAAAAAAATAACTTCTTTTTCTAGAAATCAAAACTTCGAAATTCATTTTCTCTGTTTCGAAAAAGATATTAAATTAAAATTTTATTTATCTTTCATCAGAGTAAAACTTTAATCCAAGTGATGACGAGCTGTTTGTTTGCCCTAAAAATTAATAACAATTAAAGTCATTATACTTTGCATTTATTAATGGTAGATTAATAATTAAATATTAATCATATTTCCTGCTCTAGGAAGAGATACGACTATATCCTATTTATTTTATACGATTATGGAGCAATAACACAACAGCAACAACATCAACAAAAACACACAGTTAATAAAAATTTAATACAGCAATTGTGGATAATTACAATTACCACATTCGGAACACAGGTGCAAGTATATAATATGTATGTACCACATACATACACACACACACGCACAATTATGGTGCATTCTCGGTTGGTTATACGAGAGGGAGACAGACAGACAGCCAACCAGCAGCAGATGTGTTGAGTTGATTTCATTTCAGTCCAGACCTATCCAATTTTAATAATAATAAATCTGACAATTTATCAAAATGTGGTAGGGAAATTAAATTTCATTAAAATTGCCCACATATGTTCGGAACCCAATGACCCCAATATAAAATATGGACACACAACATATGGCTGAGATTGCAGTTTCCAACATGGTGTTGTTGCTGCTGATGTTTTCAATGTTGTTGTTTTTTTACTACTTCCTCATTTACATGGCTTGTGGAAATATATATCCACTCGGTATTGGTATTCAATATAAAAACGGAAATGCTTCTGCCCACGTGGCTATTTATGTTATGTATGTTGGTGTTATACTTCACCCCCACCCTCTCTTCAATAGTCGAACAGATGAGCTTTCATGTGCTAAAACCACAATTGAGTTGATAAGCTTAAATTGGTATCCCAACCAGACAAAGTGGCAGTCAGGCAAGGCGGCCTGACTCGTTGGTTGGCAAATAGTCGAAATGAAATATCATCAACGGCAACATTTTGCACTGAGCTCAAATTCTATGCCAGAGTTTGCTTTACAAAATCGTTTGAATAACCAAAGTTCCGAGTTCCACACATCAACCAACTGCTGTGTAATGGAAACAATTTTACGCAATAGTTTGTTTCTGTTAATAATGTTGTGAGCTATTTATTGATTTCGCTTTGCGGGTGTATTTTGTGCATCGATGATATGGACTATGGATATAAATGTAGAGAAAATTGGACAAAGTAGTTCATAATGGATCACTACTACCAATGTTGACGATATCAAACATAATTTTAAGGCAAAATGCCTAACATGAGATTTGTTTATGAAAGTATCGGTAATTTTCCAATTGTCCAATCAGAGTAAATTTACCATGTCCATATATCACAATAGAAAATAGTTTTTTTCAATGTCGATCTGGCCCATAAGGCGTGGATTTTTTAAATAGATTTTTTCAATGTCGATCTGGCCCATAAGGCGTGGATTTTTTAAATAGATTTTTTCAATGTCGATCTGGCCCATAAGGCGTGGATTTTTTAAATAGATTTTTTCAATGTCGATCTGGCCCATAAGGCGTGGATTTTTTAAATAGATTTTTTCAATGTCGATCTGGCCCATAAGGCGTGGATTTTTTAAATAGATTATTTCAATGTCGATCTGGCCCATAAGGCGTGGATTTTTTAAATAGATTTTTTCAATGTCGATCTGGCCCATAAGGCGTGGATTTTTTAAATAGATTTTTTCAATGTCGATCTGGCCCATAAGGCTTGGATTTTTTAAATAGATTTTTTTCAATGTCGATCTGGCCCATAAGGCGTGGATTTTTTAAATAGATTTTTTCAATGTCGATCTGGCCCATAAGGCGTGGATTTTTTAAATAGATTTTTTCAATATCGATCTGGCCCATAAGGCGTGGATTTTTTAAATAGATTTTTTCAATGTCGATCTGGCCCATAAGGCGTGGATTTTTTAAATAGATTTTTTCAATGTCGATCTGGCCCATAAGGCGTGGATTTTTTAAATAGATTTTTTCAATGTCGATCTGGCCCATAAGGCGTGGATTTTTTAAATAGATTTTTTCAATGTCGATCTGGCCCATAAGGCGTGGATTTTTTAAATAGATTTTTTCAATGTCGATCTGGCCCATAAGGCGTGGATTTTTTAAATAGATTTTTTCAATGTCGATCTGGCCCATAAGGCGTGGATTTTTTAAATAGATTTTTTCAATGTCGATCTGGCCCATAAGGCGTGGATTTTTTTAATAGATTTTTTCAATGTCGATCTGGCCCATAAGGCGTGGATTTTTTAAATAGATTTTTTCAATGTCGATCTGGCCCATAAGGCGTGGATTTTTTAAATAGATTTTTTTTAGAACTGGCCCATAGGCGTGGATTTTTTAAATAGATTTTTTCAATGTCGATCTGGCCCATAAGGCGTGGATTTTTTAAATAGATTTTTTCAATGTCGATCTGGCCCATAAGGCGTGGATTTTTTAAATAGATTTTTTCAATGTCGATCTGGCCCATAAGGCGTGGATTTTTTAAATAGATTTTTTCAATGTCGATCTGGCCCATAAGGCGTGGATTTTTTAAATAGATTTTTTCAATGACCCCTTAGGGCAATAGGCGTGGATTTTTTAAATAGATTTTTTCAATGTCGATCTGGCCCATAAGGCGTGGATTTTTTAAATAGATTTTTTCAATGTCGATCTGGCCCATAAGGCGTGGATTTTTTAAATAGATTTTTTCAATGTCGATCATGGCCCATAAGGCGTGGATTTTTTAAATAGATTTTTTCAATGTCGATCTGGCCCATAAGGCGTGGATTTTTTAAATAGATTTTTTCAATGTCGATCTGGCCCATAAGGCGTGGATTTTTTAAATAGATTTTTTCAATGTCGATCTGGCCCATAAGGCGTGGATTTTTTAAATAGATTTTTTCAATGTCGATCTGGCCCATAAGGCGTGGATTTTTAAATAGATTTTTTCAATG